>NW_017276357.1:53409-82696 GCF_001594065.2 Cyphomyrmex costatus | reverse complement strand
TATAATACATGTATGATATTAAGTACTATTCTACACCTTTCCCTGTTTAGAAACGTTAAACTTTCCACGCGAAGTAACTTTAACCCCCCCCTCTTCACAGGGGCACTCGACTTCTACGATTATACTGTTGCTATGATAGTACTGTCGGGGCAGACCTCTGTCGACGGTGTGGGTGCGGGGGGTTGGCTGAAGGCCGCCCGTGTGTGTGTGTGTGTGTTAAAGTTACTTCGCGTGGAAAGTTTAACGTTTCTACACAGGAGGAGATGTAAAATAGTACTTGATATAATACATATATTGCAGAAATGATACGTTAATTTCGAAACTTTTTTTGATCATAACTTTTTAACGGACAGCGACCGCCACCTAAAACATGCGGGAGGTCACTCAAGGTCATGACCTTGACAACATATGTCAAGGGTAAGATCATCGGTGCTGGATCCCCTAAAGTGAACATTTGTCTTGTATTATACAAAATTATACTTTTAAGCCTAAATATCTCAGAAACTATAAGAGACCGCCGCCTAGTTGTTAAGGCAAAGTTACTCAGAATCATGACCTTGACAACATATGTCAAGGTCAAGGTCATCGGTGAGGTGTCCCCTAATCTAAATAATTACCAATATGTTAAAATTTACAGAATAAGGGTGTTGATTTTATTCTTGTGGCGACTCGCCACCAGAGGTCCAACAAGACTGGCGCCAATTTTCGCAAGTATTCAAAACACGCGAAATCCCTTTATATAGAAAACATCTATTTTAAAAACTCCTCCAGATGTCTAAAGTAGACTCCCACAATGCCTTACTGACGAGTTCAGTAGTGGGGGTCGGAGCGAAACACACCTCTCGTTGGCCCACAAGGGGCCAAATTCTATAACAGGAATGTTATTAAACGAATCATCTTTTTAGAGAACATTTGTTATATGTTAATTTTGTCATAATAATTATGTTGATTGTACACATAATTATCTTCAAGTTTTATTCAAGATTACATTCCATTATTGTTGAAATATGAACATAATATCCATCAGGGTTGGGTAGTGCTAAATTAAAAAGTTAAAAGTTAAGTTAAAAAGTTAAAAAGTTAATTTTAACTTAACTCTCTCTTAGTTACATTTTAGACTCCTAACTTTTTAACTTTATTTAGTTACATTTTATTAGTAACTAATAGATAACTTTTTATTGTTTTTTTTAAGTTAAGTGTCAGACACAATACGAGCCATACGTAACCAAAGATACGAATTCCGGCCGGCTTGCAGCACATGATCAGCGCTTTCGCGAATTTTTGCACAAAACCTCAAACTCTTATTATAGGATCTGTACCTGCAAGTAGAGACTTTTTATTGTCCGCAAGCAGACATGAGTTTGCATCACTGGTTCTAACTTGCAGGACTTGCAGCTTGCAGTAGCTTATAGTCACTTGTAGTTTGCTGCTGTATTTGGTATTCGGTTCTAATAATAAGAGTCTGAGGTTTTGTGACGCAATGAGTGTTGATATTGATAATAGAATATATATGTATATAAAACAGAATATATATTTGTATATATAGAAACAAAACATTATAAAATATATACTACATTATTATAAAAAATATTAATGTAATAAAATTTTGGATATGTTCTAAAATCTAAATAGTTTTTGTTTTATTGTCACTTCCGTTATTATTAAGACTGAAACCCTGAAATCATGAAAAAAAAAATTTTTAACTTTTAACTTTTTAATTACATTTTTTTATTAACTTAACTTTTAATTTAATTAATTTCATTATACATTAACTTGTATCTTAATTAACAAGGGGAGGATCAGGTGACTTACCCTGGGATTTCAATCTCAATTCTTTTGGTGATTCTAGAGGTGAAAAAAAACCCGTGTCTCGGCGTTTGATTGAATAGGCCTTAGTTTCTGCGTAATAAATTTGTGAAAATTAGCCATATCCGAAGCGCGCCGCATCGCGCTGTATGAACCTTCCCGGTAGCGATGCTTCCTCCAACCAATGCAATTGGCTCCGTAAGTTCTGTTATAATTTTTTTTTTTATAGGATACTAATTTATTTTTATTTATTTTAATGAGATACTGATATAGTATTCAAATTTTTGAAATATAAAATTTAATTTAATATCACATTATAAACATTAATTTAAATTTAATTTTAAGAGAATTTTAATTCAAGTAATAATGTTTGAAATAATAGATGAGTTATAATAATAATATATAAACTATTAGATAATAAATAGCGAAAGCTTTTATAGATATGATCGAGTACGCTTGATTTGCATCAAAATTAATTCCTCAAAGAAATGTGTTTGGAAACGTCAACGAAATATGATTCCCCCCGGACTTACGGAAAAATAAATGTGTATGGGCTATGGCAGAGAACGAGACGTAACATGCGTAGTCGTAACGTAAGGTAAGGCAGAGAAAAACGTAGCTGTCGTAGTAGTGACTGGCAGCACTGGCAGTCACTACTACGACAGCTATGTTTTTCTCTGCCTTACCTTACGTTACGACTACGCATGTTACGTCTCGTTTTCTGCCATAGCCCTATGTAGTACTCCTTCATTTATTCATTGTGCAAACTGTAAAAAATTTATATGCTTTAAATGTTTTTATAATGCTTATCATCCAAGTGATTGTTCCGCATCGAAATAATTGAATTTGAATTATGTAATAATATGTATCTAGGGAAGGTTCATACAGCGCGACGCGGCGCGCTTCGGAAATGGCCAATTTTCACAAATTTATTACTCAGAAACTAAGGCCTATTCAATCAAACGCCGGGACACGGGTCTTTTTTTTTCACCTCTAGAATCACCAAAAAAATTGGGATTGAAATCCCAGGGTCAGTCACCTGATCCTCCCCTTGTAAGTTACATTTTCAAGGTTGTTAACTTTAACTTAACTTAGTTAAAAAAAAAAGTAACTTACCCAACCCTGGTATCCATGTTACCACACAACATATTCATATTATGTTAAATTAACATAAAAATTTGAGTGGACCATATAGGATATGCGATTTATGTTAAATTTAACATGTTTTTTCCAACTGTGTACATTATTTCGCGCACGCACGCACGCACGCACGCACGCACAAAAGAATCTCTAATTCTCTATAAAAAAAAATTGGTAAATGTTCCGCTTTACACAGTCAGTCTTAAATGACTTCCGAGTGACCTTGACCTTGACCTTGACCCTCAAGAAGGTCAAGATCATTGATCATTCCCGTCGCTCGTTATTCTTTGAAAAGTTATTAACCAAAAAAGATTTTAAAATAACGTACTATTTCTGCGTGTTCCTGCGTACTATTTACGTGGATAATGGTAAACTACTAAATTTATGAAAAGTTTGCGAAGTGTATGCGTTGATGCAGTGAGTTCCGTCCCCCTTGCGGTGGGGCTCCATGACTGTTAAAAATAACCTAACCCAACCCATTCAGTGGTGTGAGATAGCTCTCGTTTCGCGTAGAAAGTCGAAACCCACGTGCAACAGTACAGGTGACTTTTTATGCGAAAACTCTTCCATGATTGTACTGTTGCACGTTGGTTTCGACTTTCTACGCGAAACGAAAGCTATCTCACACCACTGAATGGGTTGGGTTAGGTTATTTTTAACAGTCGTGGAGCCCTCCCCCGCAGGGGGGGCGGAACCCACTACATCAACGCATACACTTCGCAACATTCAGTACTTTATAAACAAAGTAGGTGCTTCCCATTTTCTAGATATTTACCATGGAAGTCGTCTGCCCGTGCACAGGGGGGAGGGGGGGTGAGAGTTACTTCGCGTAGAAGGTTTAACACATCTAGATAGGGGGAGGGGGTGCAGAATAGTACTTAATATCGTATATGTAAATAGTAGAAATAGTACGTTATTTTTAAATCTTTTTTGGTTAATAACTTTTCAATGAATAACGAACGACGGGAATGGTCAATGACCTTGACCTTCTTGAGAGTCAAGGTCAAGGTCACTCGGAAGTCATTTGAGGCTGACTATGTAAAGCGAAACATTTACCAAAAAATTAAAATTGTCATAATGTACAAGACCAAATTTTTGACGCAATTACTGCTTTATGACTGAATGCATAAATTGCAATTGAGGTATCAAGAGTTAAATTATATTGTAGGACCTCTTTATAGTCACACACTCGAGACCAAATGTGACAATAAAGAGGTTATCTTAGCTTCGCTCCAAAGCAAGACCGTAAGTAACCTTCTTAAGTTCATATGTAGCACTCACTGAGAGAAATGTTTTGATAATTATTTATTTTGTTGAGATGTGACTAACAAAAGATTTCTTACTTTAGTAAGAAAGCTTTTGACACATAACTTGACGGGATACCATATTTTTGAAAAACAAAACGCCAAGTATACGACCAATACGAGCATAAATCTTATTTTTGTATTATATGCAATTTTATTATTATATATTAATTTAGAACAAAAGTATTGATTGTATAGATTACTAAAGGTGCGTCTAGACTATCGAGCCGAACCTCGAGCCGAACCGAGCCGCGAGCCGAGTCGCGAGCCTCGAGCCGAGCCGCGAGCCGAACCGAGCCGTGCCGTGCCTCGAGCTGATGAGTTTCGAACCGAAATTATCGAAAAAAAAAAGAAATACGGATCGCTTGCGACGCTTGTGAAATTTGGTTAAAGCTCGACTTGATTTCGACTCCGAAGTTCAGCTCGATAATTTCGGTTCAAAACTCATCAGCTCGAGGCACGGCTCGGCTCGGCTCGAGGCTCAGCTCGCGGTTCGCGGCTCGGCTCGAGGCTTGCGACTCGGCTCGCGGCTCGAATCGGCTCGAGGTTCGGCTCGCGTTTCGGCTCGATAGTCTAGATGCACCTTTATAATTACTAATTTCAACATCTTTTTATGTTCGTATTGATCGTATACTTATTGTTAGTGTTTTGTTTTTCAAATTTATCAAGCGTTGATACCATATTTTCTTGCCATATCTTTAATTTTTTTTGATCCGGAAGCAATCTCCTCAATTATATGTTGCTTGTTGCTTATTATTATACACTTCCTTTTTTGATTCATGTTTACACTTAAAAATAATTAAGCAACTAACAATAGTAACAATTATGCAAAATAATTAATATATAAATGGTAGGCTATCTCCAAAGATTACAATTGAGCACTAAAAATATGAACCTGAGTGCGTCTAAGTAGACAACTGTTTATTGTTTACTGTGCAATCAGTTGTCATGGAGACGCGTCATGTGGGTTACAAACGTGTGCTCATATATGGAGGTCGACTGTGGATTATTGGGAGGTCGTGATTATAAAGAAGTTCTATTACATATATCACATATAAATTCAAAAATTAAATAATATACCATAGATTTCTGAGAAAATAAAAAATACGTATAATAAGAATAAGTTGTAGTATCCAAAGAAGGCGACTATTTAAAGGAAAAAGAATCCATTAAAAGTAGCAACATTGAAAAAACTCATTCTTATTCACAATTTTTATCTATTATCTAATTATGTATTACTTTGTTGTTCATAGAAATTAAAAAATTAAAAAAATAAACTAGATATTATGAAAATTAATATTCGCAAAAAGAGCTACAGCCACACGCTAGATTTGGTTAGCGATGTTTATTATAAAACATATATAGGTATACAAATTACAATTTAGACGTTTCAGCCCTAAATGAAGCCATCTTCAGTAAATCAGTAAAAAAACAATTCATTTTCGTAATAATGGAAATACAATATATAATGTCTTCCGGTTATAGTTATACACGCTGAATCGTTGTTAAGATTTGAGTTAAGAAATCTTAAGTAAAAAAATTAGAAGAACAAAATACAACAATAGAGATATAAATAATGATAATGAGATAACAAAAAAATTCTTTTTAAGGGGTAACGCCACTCTAGAGCTCGAAAAAAAGACATGTTTTTGATAATTTTTTACGGAGATATAATAAAGGAAATGGAAAATCTGTTTATAGGAGTTTATTATACATGTTCTGAAGTAAATAAAAAAATTTTTTAATTAACATTTTTAAACAAAATGGCGGCTACATAATACGAAACTCGAGACCACCTCTCGCTGAAAGGGCTTCACGGCCGGAAAAGTTTCTCCCACAATTTTCAATCCGGAACAAAAAACCAAAATTTTTTGTAAACTATATATAATTGGCTACAGAAGTACGTAGGGGATTTTGAAAATATTGAATTTTGCAAAAATAATGCTTATTTGAAGAAAAAATTCATTTTTCAGTAAAAAATTCATCGTAAATTGTTTATAACAAAAAAAGTTGACAAGATATCAAAAAACTCCTACGTACTTCTGTGTAAAATCTAATTACAAAGCTACTGTTAAAATTTGAATTGAATCGTTCAAAAATTGTTCGAGTTATGTTTCCGGCCAACTTGAAAAACATTGTTTCGAGAAAAACGCGTTTAAAGTTTTAAGTACTAAAATAATATAAATTTTTTTTATCTCTAGTCGGCAATGCCTACACCATACATTTCACCTTCCAAATTCTCCTATTCTGCGTCTTTTCTGACCGATTTTAACAATACCCTGGCCTCTTTTTTTTGCCTTCTGCCACGAGTACCACGAATCTTTTCTTATTAATCGAGCGAAGGCAGTTTCGGTTTCGAAATAAGTACTTAAAAATTTTATCGCACTACGAGACCAAGTGTACATTATTTTTAAGACACTAAGGCATCATTTAAACAAAAAAAAATTTTTTAATTATTTTGAAAATTCTAGAGTGGCGTTACTCCTTAATACCATATGTAAAGAACACGTCAGAAAAGTTTAAAAAAATTATTAATAATGACAACGCAAGCATAGCGTACAAACCTATGAATAGTCTCAATAAATTTATAAAAACAGGCAAAGATAAATTAAACAAATTTGATAACAGCAATTTAGTATATGAAATTAAATGTATGGAATGCGAGGCCTCTTACGTAGGACAAACAAAAAGAAGATTAAAAACTAGAATAAATGAACACAGAAATGACATAAAAAAACTAAACAACCAATCAGTGGTATCTGATCATTCATTGCAATTGAACCATAATATGGATTGGAATAATGTAAGGATATTAGATTCGGAATCCTCCTATTACAAAAGAATTATTTAAGAAATGATTTATATAAAGAAACAAAGATAGGGAATAAATAAACAAAGTGATACGGATAATATACCTAATAGTTATTTACCTATATTGATGAGTTCTCCTTCTCTTAACTGTCGCTCTCCCACTTAAAACGATATAATAGACATTGACATATTTCATCACATTTCAAACTAGGACACTTAGTCGAATAAACGTGGAAGTTTTACTGATTATAATGTTTCGATCTTTGTTTGAAAATTTGGAGATCCTTGGTCTGGTGAATATAGATAAGATGCAATTATACAACAGAGTACTTGAAAATTATCAATAATTAAAATAAATTTTGTAAATAAATAGTTTTGGACCTATATTCATACGAGAGATTAAAGGAGGCTTTTCATTTTATATCAAGATAAAGATTTAACTCCAACGAATGAAAACATTGAAATAATTCTAACCACAGTAGAACGTATTATAATCATCTTGACTATGATTTGTATAATATAAAATTGTAATTGGTTATCAAATCTTAACAACGATTCAGCGTGTATAACTTTATAACCGGAAGACATTATATATTGCATTTCCATTATTACGAAAATGAATTGTTTTTTTACTGATTTACTGAAGATGGCTTCATTTAGGGCTGAAACGTCTAAATTGTAATTTGTATACCTATATATGTTTTATAATAAACATCGCTAACCAAATCTAGCGTGTGGCTGTAGCTCTTTTTGCGAATATTAATTTTTATATTTAAGCCACTTATAATATATATTAAAATAGATATTATGACTTCTCTTAAGTATTGATTAAACTGCAAGAACTATTGTAGAATCACGATTACATGCTCGAATTGTTATAGACACTATCAAATTGCTCAGATAATCAATGATGAATTGATTTAGCGTTATTAATAGCTTGATATTTTAGCTTAATAAACTGACAGATCTAGAATTTACGTAGGTACATTCTTCTTATCACTCCGATAAGCAATTATATAGGCATTAGTTATTTGGATTTTACTTTTGATTGACTAAACTCATATTTATTCACGATAAAACAATAAACCACATTATCAAGTCATCACGTAAAAGGCTGTAAATTTTTCATCTCAAGCGCTACTATGAGAATGCGTTCTTTAAACATTTAAATTATCGTTTTACTCTAAATCAAAACTTTTTTTCTCTGCGAACTTAACAATAAAAATTATTACAAAAAGAATTGTACATTTGTTCATATAGATTATTAAAAAGAATTGCTTGCATAGCAGTGAGTTTTCAAATTTCGTTAATTTAATAAAATCTGGGTTCACACACACACATACACACACACACGCACACGCACACGCACACGCACACAGCCGTATCTGTTGCAGTAAAAAAAAAATTACAAAGAATTAAATAGAGATCGAATAAAACACCAATTAATAATTCATCGATACATTTGCACGCAAACATCATGTCTCGGGTTCGAGGCCGACGAGGATCGACTTCTTGCCAAGAGTAAATAAAGCCGCAGTTTATATTTAGCCGGAATGGAAATCTGCGAAAGCTAGACGGCTTTCAAGAGAATGATTTTATATTTCTAATAAAGAGACCATGACGCGAATGCAGATAAGTAGTACCAAGGTACATGAAAGCCTTCCCTAAAAATTAATTTCTATTCCGATACAACGCTACATTGCGAATATATAGTGCGAAAGAAGTAAGTGATTTCGTGAGTAATGACACGAATACGAATAGGTAACACGAACAATGAATAGGTATACTAAAAGGATAAAATTTTAAATGGCCGCGGCATAATTTTTTCTAATGAAAAAAAATTAATAAATTTTCTTAATCTTCTAATTAAAAATCTTCCTCTTAATATCTTGAGTCAATTATAACATTTTTGAAAAAAGTTTCTGAACAAATACAATCACAGAAATTTTAAAAATGGTTTTTAATCTCTCTATAGTTAAAATTTTTATAATAAAATTTTAATTAATTTATTTACAATGTAATTACATGTATCTAACAAAACAAAGTCAAATTTTATTAACAAGACATTCATTAATAGCTCTCTAAGTAACTTGGCGGATGGGCACGTTTGAATAAGATTCGAGAGCACCGATCATCTATGATTGCCAGCCGTTTTTATTGACAGCTATAAAATGACAAGATAAAAAGAGAATGACATTCGATGCTTTAATATACACAACTAGATATCCTTTGGCAAGTAACGTATGTAAACGCATACCTCATACATATAGACATCGCACTCATCAACATTCGTCGTACCGAAATGCACTTCTTGCGTAGTTGATCACCAATATGTCCAAAAAATGTGATGAAACTACAAGTGGAGAAAAAATGTTCGAGAATAAACGACGATTGCGTATCTTTTCATACATATCGAATTGCGATTGTCACACTCTTTTAACGTGTAAAAAAATCGCAAGCATGTAACTTGAGACGAATAGATACTTTACTCCGGTAAAATGAGCATTTTTTTTATAAATTCGACCTTGTCATCCCTCGATTTTATACGCTATCCCAAAAAAGAACTTTCCGGAAACCAAGAACCACACGTCATTAATCTAATCATGTAATGTTATCTGTTGCGATTAGTGCTATAGGATTTGTTACTGAAGAAAGATTTCATTTTGCGGTAGCTCAAATAAATTTTCTCGTCGTCGTTCGTCTGCAGGTCAGTATAATTGTATCTGCATACCGCTGCATCCCCAATGCTAAATGTAAGAGAAAATTAATCCTCATTATAAACATACTCGCGTGACTCAGCTTTAAAGCGCTTTTGACAGATGCTTAGAGAAATCAATATTGCTTTATTATTTAATGCAGCGTATATTTTTATCAATGAGAGTAACAATCTCATTTTCATACAATGACAAACACGAAAATCTATTTAAATATAGTGTTCTTTAAATAATCGCACCGAGTACCGTGTCAATACGAAAGATCATTATCTCATACAGTAAATATCAATTCAACAATCTCATTGCCCGTATTTTAATATTATCACATTAGCATTACGCGATAATAGGTCGCATAACATGATATATTGACTAATATTTATCGCTGCACAATCCGTTTGTGTACGAAAATCGACTGTGTCAAATACTAATGCACTATGTATTCAAAAATAAATAATAATAGAAAACTTTTTTATCTGTTTTTTTTTCTGATATAGTTAATATGCAATTGTAAACAAATGTCCTGTAAAGATTCTTATTATATTACTCAATAAAAAGAAAATTATTGTAAATATTAAAATTAATTATTATAATTAATTATTATAAATATTAAAAACACAGGAATAATAAGAATATTAATAATACAAAATAAATCTTTTTATTTGGAGAAATAGTTATTATCTTGACAAAAATGTTTTTAAAACATTTTTTAACTCTAATAATTGTGAATAAAAGACATTAGGAAATATTGATATAATAATTTATTATACAGACTCTGTAAACATTTTTTTTGTTGATGAAAGTTTAAAAAAAATAGAAGCTGTATAAAAAAAAGAATTTATTCTAGGGATACGACTACGTAAAAAAAGCACAATGTATAAAAACAGAAAGAAAAAAAAAGATAAACAAATGCGTGATGGTATAGAATATAGATTTATGTATTATAGTATATACTGTACCAGTACAAAGTGAACATACACATATAAAGTGTATGCAACTTTTGGCCGATATTCGAATCGCCTCCGCCTTCCGCTGTCCTCACCTCATCGTGCGGCATTTGGACCGCGCACGGTGAGGTGAGGGAGACAGCGGAAGGCAGAAGTGATTCGAATATCGGCCGAAAGTTGCATACACTTTATGTATGTTCACACTTTGTACTGGCACCTTTATTAATAATATATCAGCTACTTTTTATGGTAATATATTATTATTAGATAAAAAGGTTTAAATTTTTGAGTATCTCCTTTTTTGAACATGGCTTGAACTTTTCATTTTTATGATATGATTTTTTCGGATATCACTTAATTTTTAGAGTACAAATATATTACAAATATATAAAAAAATGATTTAAAAATATTATATAACGAAAGAGAGTGAAATACGGCGAAAGAGAGGGGTGGTGGGGGAGGGGAAGGGGAGGGGCGGGGGGAAGAGGTCCGGTGGGTCGAAGATGGTGAAGGTGTGAGTGAAAGGTGTGAGAGGGGATGTTAGGAAGTTTTAATACGGCCTTGAATGCGGATAGAGAAGAAGAAGAAGAAGAAGAAGGAGAAGAAGGAGGAAAAGGGACGTTTCTTAATTTTTCATTAAAATCACCACTTTTCGATCGCTTGTATCTCCAAAACGGCTTGACTGATTTAAAATTTTTTTGGCTCAAATTACTCGTGGCGATGCCGCTTTTCAGGACATATAACGTTCGATTCAAAATTTTTTATATTTTAGTAGTTATGCACCCCCCAAAAATGGACTTTGATGGCTCGGAATAAGAGACTTGTTATAGTGTATTTTAGTTTTTGAACACTACCGCGTCTCCTGATATTATATTACAATTAGGTACATTTATGATTGTTTGCACATTCACGCCATTACAGCAGGTAATAAAATCCATCATACGCAAATATTTCAATTTAAATATAATATAAATTGATATATTTATATTATATTGTATAATATATAAATTGAAATATTTGCGTATGACGAATTATATTGCTTGCTGTGAAAGCGTGAATATGCAGACAATCGTAAATGTAATTGCTAAACATGAAAAGCTGGATCAGTACTTGTACATAAAAAAAATCGAAAAACAAGATTTCTTCACAATAAATTTAAATAGAATAGTATAAACATATAAAATGTATATAGGACGTTTCGTGTCAAGTAGGCCACCTCTCCTTCCAAAATTTGACGCAACGAAAAAAAAAACGTTTAAAGTCTGAAAATATTCGTATATTTGTATACTTTCGAATGAAACGTGGCCTTTTAAAAAATTCTATATGGCTGCTCAAATATGGCATCTCCCCAAATCCCCAAAAGTTATGTTCTTACAACATCGATTTTAATGCGAAAACGAATGACACGAATCGGCTTGAAAATGATTACTATAAATGATTACGAACCTAGAGATAGAATTATAAAGTTAAATGCATAATTATATGTGGCGGATTTGGAATCAGTAACTTAAAGTATCATAGTTCATAATTGTTGTTTAAAAAAGTCGAGTCAAATATTTTACATTATTTTAACTTTTAACTATTTGGAAAATACAAGAAAAATGTCTTATGTTTGTAGAATATTATTAATGTTAAAAAAATATTTTACTGCAAACATTGAAAATGAAATCGAATCATTTAATGTACTAAACATCCTTATTTTTTTGAAAAATCAGGCGCAATGAAATTGTTGCAAGTTGTTGCAACATTGATTTTATAAATTATACTTATCGTTTAATTTGCAAGTACTGCGATACTCTGATGCCATTGAATCAATGGTTGCTGTAAAATATATATTAGACTCGACTTAAACAACAATTATAAACTATGACACTTTAAGTTTTATATACTAATTCCAAATCCGCCATGTTTAACTTTACAATTATATCTCTAGGTTCATAAACATATAGTAATCATATTTAAGTTGATTTGTATCAAGTTTTCGCATTTAAATCGACGATATTGTAAGAACATTCTTGACTTTTGGGGATTTCAGACGCCATATTTGAGCGGCCATATTCAATTTTTCAAAAGGACACGTTTCATTCGAAAATACACAAATTTACGAATACTTTGAGCCTTAAACGTTCTTTTCCGTTGCGTCAAATTTTAAAAGGAGAGGTGGCCCGCTTGATACGAAACGTCCCATAATGTTACATATACATATATATCATATACATATATAGTTTACATACATATATGTATATCGTATAAACAAATACATACTCATACACATATAAGTTTTCTAAAACTACGATAATAATCGTAGAATAAATATGTAGGCGTACAAATTAGTTCGGTCCGTTTTTTGTGTGCAAAAAATGCATTTATTTCAAAACAAAATAAATGAACAGATTAATTAAATTATTGTCCATCGCTGGCTACTACTTTTTCCCATCTCTCAGGCAATTTTCGAATTCCATCTTGAAAAAATGACTCGCCTTTGGAAGCGATCATCTTTTGGAAAACAGACCGAACTAATTTGTGTACTCCTAATATAATTATATATATTTTAACAAAAAATTATTATCTTAATTGAAACTTATTGTATAATTTTTTTTAACAAATGATAATGAACTTTAAATAATGTCGTCTTTGTAATAATAAACACTCAATATTACTAGAAAAACTTCACATCGTTACTATTATAATTTATGAGATTTTCTCGATATAAGAATTTCATAATGCTTCTAAAGTTGAATCCAAAGTTTGAGAGTGCACGATAGGCGAATCCTAAGGTCATGATATATTTGAATGGCGCAAGAAATACTGCGATATAATATAAAAGAAATGATATTTCTATCTCATTGTGAAAGTGCACACAAATTATCGAAAAACGATGTATCAAGTACGCAGAAAGAAAAATTTCTTGTAAATATAACGAATAATAAATATTATACTATATCTTTCATAATATACAGGGTGTTTTAGACCAAACGGAGGAGCCGGCACGTTCATATTCCTCATGAAAAACTGAGTCGAAAATGTCAATAGCAAAATGTTGTGAGATCATTAGGTTTTAAATGGTGAGCCTTTGAAACTGTTCAATCATAGGACGTGAATTCCGCGCCGTCAGGTGCGGCGCAACCAAGCGCTAGCCGCGGAGCGCTTTGATGGATACCGCACGATGCCGAATGAAATATATATATATATATATATATGTTGCAAAAGTTTTGAAATCTTTAATAACATCTACTGCTATATGTTTAAATTGAGTCTAATTTAATTGACGGGAAGTAATGTCGTAATTGCAAATTCGATTATCAGCAAATATCATTTACATCAGTAAAAAAGTATGTATTTTTCAAACATTTCAAATAATAAACAAATTAATGAATAAAAATAATTAAGATTTGTGTAAGACCGTCGATGTTGAATAAAATTAATATTAATTAAATTATTTAAATAAATAATTTTAAAATCAGTCGACAAACATTTCCAAAATTGGTTTACAAAAAGTTCTGTTATAAACGTTATTAGAGAAAATGTTCATTTGAAAATTCGCATTCGATATAAATACTGTTTACCGATATAGGTAAATACTGTTTCATATTTAAGGAATGAAATAAATGAAATTCCGAATTACAATATGAGTGGAAAGGGAAGTATTTAAAAAAAGTGTTTAAAATTAAAAATATAATTTTTTGTAACAACAGCTTATTACTTGCTTACTTCGATTCCATCACTGTAATACTCCCTTTTCTCTCATATTGTACTTCGGAATTTCATTTATTTCATTCCTTAAATATGAAACAGTATTTATATCGAATGCGAATTTTCAAATGAACATTTTCTCTAATAACGTTTATAACAGAACTTTTTGTAAACCAATTTTGGAAATGTTTGTCGACTGATTTTAAAATTATTTATTTAAATAATTTAATTAATATTAATTTTATTCAATATTGACGGTCTTACACAAATCTTAATTATTTTTATTCATTAATTTGTTTATTATTTGAAATGTTTGAAAAATACATACTTTTTTACTGATGTAAATGATATTTACTGATAATCGAATTTGCAATTACGACATTACTTCTCGTCAATTAAATTAGACTCAAATTAAACATATAGCAGTAGATGTTAATAAAGATTTAAAAACGTTTGCAATATTCATTCGGCATCGTGCGGTATCCATCAAAGCGCTTGGTTGCGCCGCACCTGACGGCGCGGAATTCACGTCCTGTGATTGGACAGTTTCAAAGGCTCACCATTTAAAAACTAATGATTCCACAACATTTTGCTATTGACATTTTCGACTCAGTTTTTGATGAGAAATATGAACGTGCCGGCTCCTCCGTTTGGTCTGAAACACCCTGAATTCATTATTGTAATTCGTAAAAGTATATAATAAAAGAATTAAGAATATATTTTTTTATTAAATTTGAATATATCATTTATTTTAATTATTTAGTGTTGGTGACAAAATGTTTGAAGATGAAAAGGAATAAATTATTTTATTCGATATAATTACATGTTACAGAATTTCTCTACGTTTTCTACACAATATAGTACTAATTATAAATTCTGATGACTTAAGAAATGTGGAGATGACGAGAATAATCTGTTTAATAACACTAATTGAAAAAAAAACAAACGTAACTTTTTTACATTCGTTCTTATCAAGCGTTTATTACCAACAATAATCAAGTTCAATATATGTAGATATAAGTATAAGTAAACATTTTTTTACATATAAATAGATATGGTTATATAATCGCTGCACCATGCCAAACTGTTCTTCTCTACAATACACATATCTATACATATACGCGAGTCATAAGCGTAAGCTCGGCCGTAATCAGCGACGAAATGATTAATGTTGACATATTTATATAACAGTTATAAAAATTGATAAATCGACGCCATTCACGTTTGGCATGCTACAGCTACAAAATGAACCTTGAACTTCTTGACATATTTTGATAAAATAACTGTTGTCAGTCTTATAGCAGAGACAGAATAATAATCGCGATTGTATTTTGAAAGCAAACAAGCGTCGTCAACCTGTTAAAAGAACTTAAATCAACTTCATTTCTGACTTTATTATTAATAACTTATTTTCTTAAATAACATACGTATATCAGTTTGATTAGTATTTATTATTAAATATCTACTGCTTTAAGTAATTAATAATTTTTAAAAGAATTAATGTGTACAATTTTCATTTTCTTTGTTTTAAACTATTTTTAAACTATTTCTTATCTTGTTTCAAAAAGGTGCTTAAGAGAATATCTTTTAATATATTATTAAAATACCTAAATCTTAAAAAAAGTTAAAGTAATCATGAAACTTTACTAAAATAAATATGAAATTGATAATGATATTTTATGATGCAAGTTTAATTTTCATGAAAATTATTATTTAATGTTATTATTAATTGCTAGCTGGAAAAGTCAATAAAACAAATAAAAGACAATAAAACGAGGTTATCGCATTAACATTAACATGGCAAGACTTGTGCAAGAACCGTCATCGCAATTTGCAATATAGTCACTCCTTGTTTTTATTACACTTAAAAATAATCTCATAATTTGATAAGGAAATTCATATTCAAAAAATAGATTTAAAAAATGTGTTTAATAAAAAATATGACTAAATTCTCTAAAAATCTTTATTTTGTTGATACGAGCATAATTATCCTAAAAAAGACAACTTAATATAAAAATATATTGTATAATGTTTTACATACCTTATATAAATTCTGTAGTAATATTCCCTAATCATTTTCCCCAATAATATTAATAATATTAATACTAAATGTATAATAAAACAGTATAACAATCTAAAATTAAGTATTTTAAGGTTAATATTTTTATGTCGAGAAAAAATAATTTAAGTCGAGAACAGAAGATGCAGAGGAACGGAAACCAAAACGATAAGAAGCTATGTGCGAGAGAGACTTCTTGATATTCGTTATATCATTAACGAAATATTAATAACATTGTTCGGAGTCAAGGGAAGGGAAATTATCACAGTTATCACCGTTATTGCATCTACTTGGTAATAAATTCACAGTCTATCTTCAACAAAGTGTATGCACTTGTAGAAAAGAAGAATTCGTTCATTTATCATCGTTACATTAATTTTGATACATAAAAAAATTCTATTAGTGCGAATATCAGCATTAGTTTTAAAAAATACATAAAAAAAAATTCCACATAACTTCGTTAAAAAGTCTCTTATCATGCATATAATAAATTAAGCGATGTGACGCAAAAATATTAGTAAGAACGTGTCTTGTGATCTTTAACAGATCACTAATTTGGAAGTAATACCTAATCCGTCATAAAAAAAATAAAATATTTTATTATTTATAAGCTGCGTTCCGTGATTCATTGTGAATACTGAAAATAACGTAAACTACCAGATTTTTAGCAGTAGTAGCGAGTAATGGAATGCAACTATAATAAAAGATTGCCTATTCATAATATGATTATATGCAAAGAACACTCGACACAATAATACGAGTTTTTATAGTAATGTTTTGCAAGCCAAATTCAAGCTATTTCTTCAAAGAATTAATACTTGTCATTAGTTCTTTTCACACATAAAATTTTCGTGAGGTAATAAATTTATTAAATTTAATATTAATTTTGATTTTTTCCGTGATATTCCGCCCTCACAGAAAGGATTTCTAATACTGAGGAAAAAAATTGAACTAATTTGTACTTCTAATATAATTATATATATTTTAACAAAACATTATTATTTTAATTAAAACTTATTGTATAATTTTTCTTAACAAATGATAATGAACTTTAGATAATGTTGTCTTTGAAATATAATAATAAACACTCAATATTACTAGGAAAAAACTTCACATCGTTACTATTATAATTTATGGGATTTTCTCGATATAAGAATTTCATAATGAATCTTGACATACTTCATTTTTGGTCAACACTATATATTATAAAATTAAGGTTATTTTAAAATGAAATCGATTATTTGATTCTACATCCTCGAATAAAATAAGATCGACATCTTATCTTGAAACAAGTATAACACACGTATAAATTTAGAAATTTATATATTCTTACATTTAGAATAAGTCTATTCAGTTATATACGCAATGTCACAATATCAAAACAGCGAAGTTTTCGTGGTGTAGCGTAAGTAGGGTTGTCATCCGTTCTCTTTTCCCGGGTCATCGTCCTCTTTTTTATAACGTCCAGGGACGTCCGGGGAGGTTTTTAAAAGGTGTCCGGGATAATTATAAAAGTCCGGGGGGGTTTTATATAAAAATTATTTAATGAATTTCTTTGCTTTTTCAAAAGTTTATAAAAGATAACAAGAAAGAAGGAAGCACAAAGCGAAGCCTATCGGTCAAAGCTAGATCAAGATGCTTATTATCATTAAGTGTGAATTTATATACCGTGTATGTAGTTCTGTCAATCGCGTGCCGAACATTTTTTTCAGACTTACAACGCAACTCTAAATAACTACCGCGGTAATATCACTTTAGTTAGATTGACAATACAATCTAACAAATTTCGATGCTTATAGCATCTTATTAGATCTTAATAATTCTTGTTATTGTTTAACAATGTACGGTCGTAAAATAAGATTCTATTATTTGTTTATAAAAGATGTATGTATTAAAAGTGTCAGCAATTGCAATAAGTTGTGGTGTCATTTTTTTTTTTGAAAAGTCAGAAGGTGAAAAGAAGTTTAACGAATTGACAAAAATAGCACAATACTTTTTCTGTTTATAATATTCTCGTTGTTATAAACTCAATGGAGTCCAAAAAAGAATAAGCTGCAAGTAGAAAGAAATTGTATCAGATAAAAACAAAATATAATTTTGAAATAACATGAGAGGAATTCTATCAATATCTTTTACAGTGTGAAAAAAATTCTTACGATATTGGAAGTTCAGAAAAGCATCAAGTTTTTAAATGAAAAATATTGTGTCGAACTTAAATTTTTCTATTAAGAAAATTAATGAGCTAACATCAAGAATACTTTATTCTAAATTTTAGAATTTTTCATTTAAGATTAAAATATTCTACTTTGAAAAATAAATATGATTGGCTCTACGTCGATCTTATTTTATTCTAGATCTTGGAATATTAGCATTGAATATAAAAATCTTTTTTGTGAGTGCGCGCACACGCACGCACATACGCACACACGCACACACACCGTGTAAAATACAAAAAACATTGCAATCGTATGAAAACGCAGCTCGCATCCATTGTGGCAGACAGTTCTTATCAAAACAAATAGAGAATTCATCGACTCAACTTATGAAAATCGCCGATTGCGTATTATAACGGTCTCTTATCGATCTTGTCAACGCCGTCAGTGTAATTGAACACAGCCTACGATAATCGTTCCTGTTTTCGATGTCAAGGTACTTTACCAGAAGATTCGCTGCTATCAGACTGACCTTCGTATTGACCATGGAATGTTAATTCATTCGTGTCGTGTATCGCCTCGAGAGAAATATAATCTTACCATCATCAACTCTCGGAAAGTCTCCTCAACGCGAAACGCAGTTATACAAAAATAGTGCACTCGCAAGATGCAACAAATTGTGCGCATAATGAACACTAGTTTTATCTTCTCATGAAATATTGCGAGACTTGCATGCAAATTTTGCACGAAACTTTAAAATATGCAATAATCGATATGTGCGAAAATCGAGAATAATGCGTATTTGCAGACTTATTATTGAATTGACAGTTGTGTAATATAAAAGGACTAATAAGAGTCAAATAAATAATTTTTCAAAATTTTAAATAAAGAGATAAGCTCTATATTCTAATTATAAATTTTATTTTAATATGTGGACAAATTGATTTTACATTACATAACATGCGCATTACATGTTTCGGCTGTATGATTCAACCCTCTTCGGATGCTCAAATAAACTTATATATAACAAAAATCTATCTTATTGTATTATATAACGTATTATCTCGATATAAAATTAAAATATTTTAATTTGTATTACACAACTGTCAATTTTATATTAAGAATCCTTGTATTTAAATATTATTCTTATTATTGAAAAAATCATTTTTCATCAAATCTCAACAAAAATTTTGTATAGATGGATATAAGATTCTATTATCATTAGAAATAAATTTTAAATATAATATTTTTATTTACCATTGATTTAGTTTGTTTCATAGATGTCTTTAACTGTCTTCATCCTGAATTCCGTCTTGTGTTATGATCACTTGTCTCTGCAAAACCGATTCGAATATCACGTGTGTGTATTGATCGAATATTTCTCATCCAAAAACTTGCATATACCGTAGTGGAATTTAGGGCCAGATGACTCCGTGCCAATCGTAGTATCAATAATCATAGTTCCGAACGGACCACCCAGTATATTTGTGATCCATTAAATATCGAAGAACATTATTTACATATGAAATGCAATCGAGCGATAAGATTTATTCTTAAAAACCAGATTTATTTATTTGTCTTAATTTGCACGTGAGTTAAGATATGGACAAAAGTACATATCATAACGCTTACAAAACGTTCCGCTTTATGATGATGACCTCAAAGCCAACAACAACATACAATACAATTCAATAAGCTATATTTGTCTTCGCACATATTTCACTTGTGATTCTGTTTTAAAAGAGTTCTTTTAAATCCGTCTGCTTCATGTGTTTGATTTTCTTCGAATTTCTCGCGTCGCGCCGCGCCGACGACCGATATCGGTATGGACATCGATATATAGCAACACGAAATTTAAATCGAATGTCTATCATGAACTTGAAAATCCCATTCCTCGCCAATATCGAGAAATCTTTCTGATGGTTTCTCAAAAACTGCTCGTCACAAAAATGCCCTGAGTTTTTTCTGCAGCACGGATCATTCCGAACTTAACAGAATTCGAATATCAATATGTTCGATTTAGAAAACGTACGTTCGAATACTCTTACGAAGGTTCCATTTCTTTATTTCTTCTTATTCGTAGTATCAGGTAGTATCTTTTAAATTCAAAGCGCGGACAAAGTTGCGAAAGTGCCTTGAGAAGAACGTATGCGAAAACAGAGACAAGAAAAGGAGCCGGCACGACCGGCCGGCTCTTACGTATACTAAATGCTGACTGGTCGAGCTAGTAGGTGACTCCGAGAACCCCTACCATATCGCATAGCAACCGCTCGTAAGGCGACTGATAACTGTCTGTACTTCGTCAAGCATCGACAGATTTCGCCGAACAGACGTGTGTTATACATGTACATACAAATACTTTATTTAAAAAAAGGATTGAAACAAACAAGACATTGAAAAATAATGTACAAGAGTAGAAACTTTGACCAATTTGTTGGACTGATCAGAAATAATGTATATATGGACGTCGTTCATACGAGGAACTGAACGTTATGTCTAACCGTTTTTTAAAATAATAAAAATACAATATAAAGTTTTGATCGATAAATCGAGAAAGTTTTCTATCTTGATAAACAATTTATATTCATATTAAAATATGTATCATAGAATTAAAACTTGATAAAATCTCAAAATATATAGAAATAATCAGAAAGTATCAAATAAAACATTTAATACTTTTTTTTTATTCAGAAATAATAATAACTGAAATGCAATTTGTGATTGTAACAATATTTTTATTTTATTCTCAATTATTCATACCAATCGTTTAATAATATTTAGACCTAAAAAGATGAATATATAAGACCATACAATATTCTTCCAATCTCGTTCTTTAATACAATTTCTTCCTTTTTTTAGATGATCTTTACAGATTTTAAAATATCTTTTGATAATATTCAATTTGGAATAATTGAAAACATCCTTGGGCTGATTAAGTTTTCGGAAAATTTATTAGCAAAAGTTATACCAAGGGTTAAACAAATTAACCCATATAAATAAATCGTGAATTTATATCGTTATTGTATTTATGATTAGATGCACTCGAGAGGTGCGAAAGAGTTGATACGAAATAAATAAACATTTTTATACTTTTAGGTAGACGAATAATTGGTATATTCGAATTACTGACACAACACGAGCGACCGAGAAATGGCGCGTCCACTTTCGTTACACATCGCATGCATCCATGCCTGAAATCGCGTATGTACACACCCAAGAGATGATAATTGGTAGCGCACGTAAATTAGAGCGATACGGCTCTGATTTTCAGTCGCTTCGCAAGACGGCCGCGCATATCGCAAATAATAATTATTTTCGTATACGTGTTGTGCACGCGGAAAACAAAACAAGATAAAATGTACATACATTATGTATCCAGCGCGACGCGATAAAATGTTGCAAGAAAATGCTTGCGCTCGCATCTTTTGGTATCATTCGTGACAAAAGATATCGCAAATCAGCAATCGAGAAGGAGGGAAAGAAGGAAAAGAGAAGTCAGGTAATATTGTTAAATTGGGTGGCAGTTTTACTTCCTATCGCAGCATCGACCTGCTCCTCCTTCTATCGATCTTATCGCTACTATTTCCACAACAGGTCAAAATGTGTGTACCAACATTTCCGGATGTAAGGGAAGTTCGGGTAGCCACAAACATTTGAATAAAATTCACAAAAAATATTCACAAATTTTAACATTTATTATCACATTTAAAATTTACTTTAGGATTTCTTCAACCATTAAAAAAAAATAAAGACATTTATATAGTAACAATACAATAATGTTACCCTACAATATTTGGCAATAGAAAAAATGGCGGGTAGCCCCGGATATACTTGTTAACGATGGCGTAAGTGTTTCTTGGCTTAAACGTCACAATAGTAATAAATATTTAATGGATCAGTGTCAACACAAACTTCGTGAACTCAATCTTCACATTTATGGTATTGGATCCAGTCCCAGTCATCTTCAAATATTTCTCCACATATGATACATTCTGTATCTTTGTTATACGATTTTGATGGGAGAGAGTTTGAATATTTTTTCGTCAAATCAAATGCCAGCTTTAAAAATTTCAGGTTGTCCAATTCTTTAACATGCTTATAAATTTGCATTGCATAGTATTTAGTGAAGTCAAAACGGCTTAATTTTGACAAAAAGAATTGCTTCTTTGTCACTTATTCACTGCTTTAACATGGTCGTGAATAGAGCTTTTTGGCACATCATATCCTTCAGCGGCTAGTCTTATTGATAATTTGCCTTCGATAACACATTTAATATTCTCTTTCATTTTATTTTTATCCTAATTATTTCTATTACTGATTCTTACTTAAGATTATTTTTTAAATAATTTTAGCATTTTTGTACTGTGGTACTGTAAATATAAAAATATATTTTAATAGACTCCCTAGAATAAGGCTAAGAATAATTGTACAGTAACTATTCTAGCTGTGTTTGTTAAATTTAGAATTTAAAAAAGTGTCCGAAGGTACCCAACAGATTTGCATCCAGGACTACCCGATAACCTAGAATTCTAGATAATCTACATGTTTTATTAATAATCTTTAACCCATAGGTTCCCAACGTAGGCGTTATCGCCTCCCGGTGGGCGCTGAGGTGATCTAGGGAGACGTTGCTAATCCTAAGGGCAGTAGGGGGGCATTGAGGAGCAAGTGGGCAAAAGAACGCGCTAGAGAAATTTTTTTTTAATCCTCTAAAATTTTTTTTTGTAAACAAACACTTAATTTAAAAAAATCAGAATAAGGCTTATGCCGGTCGAAACTAGATCTTATGAAGCTTAAATAATTCAATGTGAATTATATATACTATATATATATTATACATATATGTACATGTATATATACCATATTTGTAGTTATTCAAACTGCGCCCCGAAATTTTTCCTACCTAATAAACGCAATTAAACTACTGTAATAAAATCACGAATTAAAATTGTATGCCATGATCTCGCATCACGTTGGAAAGATGTTAATGTGCTGAAAAATTGTAAATAAAACTTAATTTAAACCTTAAACACTCACTTAATTATACAAATATTTCAGTTGCATTTTTTTAACAATAATATCAAAAATATATTAATCAATCTAAAGTTCATATTTATTTAAGTTGTATGATATATAAGATCTGTTTTTTTTTATTATGTGAAATTTTTTTCAGTTAATGTTTTCTTGTATGATTCAAATAAACGCATTTGTGCATGTTTTGTTAAGTTCATTAATTAGGGCGCGAACGTTCGTGCATGATTCCGTATGAGCATCACTGCGTGCAAGTATATGCGTTCACGTACGTGTTACGTTTTGCCGATCATGCGCCAGCGTCCCCTGCAAGAATTGACGATCATTACACACACGTGCACACACACTAACTCGCACACTGTAGTATCCCGCGCGTACGGGATCGTGTACGACATCTGCGTTTTATTCATTGTTATAACTACATGAAAAGTCTGTGTTTTTGAATTTCGTGATAAAATTGTTACATTATTTGATGCAGTGCAAATAAAACAATGTCTGAATTAAAGAAGAAATGTAGTCAATATAATGTCCAATATTTGAAATATGGTTTTATTCCGTTAGTCACAGACAAGGAAACAAGACATTATCAATGTGCCTGATTTACCAAAAAGTTTTTTCCAATGAATCTATGAAACCTTCAAGATTAGAAGAAAAATCACTTGATCACTTATCTTATTTTCAAATGCTCAAAGATCAATTTTAAAAACGGCCAACGTTGGGTGATATGCTTTTAGCTGAATCCAAAAAATATAACGATGGATTACGCGCCTCTTACAACATTTCCTTGTTTATCGCTAAATCCAGGAAACCGCACACTATTGGCGAAGAATTGATCCTACCTGTCGTTAGTAAAGTCCTGCATACTGTGCACACAAGCCAGCATTTGATGTTATCAATAAAATTCCATTGAGCAATAATACAGTGCAGAGAAAAATTAATGAAATAGCCCAGGATGTGGAAAATACAATATGTGTTTTTTTTTTTAAACAACCAAATTTTTTTTACAGCTCGATGAATCTACTTTACCAGGGAATGAAACTCTACTTTTAGCGTATGTTCGATATTTATAAAAGAAGAAAAAAATTGACAAGAATTATTATTCACTAAAAACTTAATAACAGACACCAAAGGAGAATCAATATTTTTTGTATTGGAAGAATTCTTTAAAGAAAAAAAATTCCTCTGATTAATATCATGTTACTATACTGATGGTGCTCCGGCAATGGTAGGATTCTATCGTGAGTTTATATCATATTTGAAAAAATCGGTGCCCCAAATGTATTCGCCGTGCATTGTATGATTCACCGACAACATTTGGTTGCACAAAATCTCAGTGATTGCCTGTATTGCTCATTGCAATACGTAATTACAACAGTTAATAAAATTATAAGCAATGCACTCAATGATAGACTGTTTGGACAGCTTTGTATTGAAAACGACGAAGACTTCAATCGTTTGTTACTTCACACAGAAGTACATTAGCTGTCAAAGGATGCCTGTTTAAATCGATTTTATAATCTCTTTGATTTAATTGTAGAATTTTTTGAAAACAAAGATGATTAGTTACGAAAAAATTTATTGAAGTTTAAAAATAATTTAGCTTATTTGACAGATTTGTATAACAAGTTTAATGAAATGAATTTACAGCTGAATTTGATCAAAACAAAGACTATTATTTCTTCATTCGTGTCCAAATTAATCTTGTATAAACATAATTTAGGACGTAGAGAATTGTACCAGTTTCTAAAATTTTTCTCGGTGAATAAACGTGATGAAGACATTCTGATTTATTGTCAATACTTGGAGGCACTCCATGATGATTTTAACAACACATTTCAAGACATCCTTAACATGAAGATTCCCGATTGGGTTATTTTAGACCCATTTTCAAATACTGAAGAAATAGAATTACCAATGCAAGAATAATTAATCGAATTATCAACTAACGAAGAATATTAAAATTAAAATTTATAAACAATGGATATCAAAACTTCTGGCTGCAAAAGCAAATACCATCAGTCTCTCCAGCACTATGGGCTGTGGCAAAAAAATTTTTATTGCATTTCCCTCATCCTATTTAGTGGAACGTAGATTTAGTGCGGTTACAAATGACGAAAAAGAGGAATCAACTGTAAGTAGTTAAGTGCGGAGATTTAAGAATGCTGCTGACAAAAATGGAACCAAATATAAATAAATTACTAGCGTCACATCAAACCCAACCTTCTCATTAATGGTTATTTTTTAATATTTATACTATAATTATAAATTTATACTATAATTTGATTTGTATTTTATTATGTAGGCAAATTTATAACAAATGGTCAATCACTGTATACTTTATCCTATCTTAATATAAAATTTCTTTTATAAAACATTAACTAATATAAAAAAAATACTATTGTAATGTGATATGATTTATCTAAAATTTTTTACAGCCACACGTAGCCGTATAAATGTGTAAATAATATTGTACCATATGAATAGATATTCTCGAAAAGGACAGAAAATTTATTGAGGATTGCATAACAGAGGTCTTATATACGTTTCTTCATTTTTCTTTAGACATATTTATAATTAAATTTCTATGTCTTCATATCAAGTGAATCAGACAAGACAGATAGAAAAAGACTCAGAATGTAAAAGTCAAACATTAGAGTGAATACGTTCATGCAATAATAAACTATATTCATTCACGTGACTTATATTGGTGCGTCAATTTATCTATTCCCTTTTTCTTTTTAACGATGCGACGCGTGACGCGCTCAGTGGAAACGCAGCCTTAAGCAGGGAGCACAGACTTTTGCATAACACATAATGCATAGTGCATAAAGGCCCGTCTACATTAAGCGGGGAGCACAGACTTTTGCATAACGCATAAACCATATACATAAAGAATTTGATTGGTCCACTGACTCATGCATAAGAAAATGGACCAATGAAATTCCTTATGCACATGCTTTATGCGTTATGCAAAAGTCTGTGCTCCCCGCTTAAGTCGCAACACGCAGAACGCAATTCGCAAGACTAGAAACTAACCTAACATATTTTAGTTATAATAGGTTGTAGGACGCAGAACGCAGGACGCAGGAAGTTGGGTGAATTTCAACTTTTGCGTCCTGCGTCCTGCGTTCTGCGTCCTACAACCTATTATGTTAGGTTAGTTTCTAGTCTTGCGAACTGCGTTCTGCGTTTTGCGACTTATGTAGACGGGCCTTAAGAGAATTAATCAATCTGAATCCCTCCTTTCTTTCCACTTTAAGGAAAAGAAGATCTTTGATTGGCTGATTCTCTTATGATATTATCGATAATATAAGGTGGGATTTAAATCTAATATTATGCATCGACACAAACATCTGTAAGAATCGCTGAAGAAAGACCTGTGAATTTCGAGACGTTTTTTGTTAGATTTTTTTATATTATAAAAATTTAAGAACAATAATTATTATTATTAAATCCAGCTCGATTTAGACCATTTAATTATTTAATTTGCATTGCAAAAAACGAGTGAAATTTATTAAAATACACCATATGCGCGAACTTCTTTCTCTACTTATCCTCTCTCTAATCCAACGTATGTCAAGTGTTACGTAATGATATAAAATATAATTGTTCGAGACCATGTTAATAACAAGTAAACGATGTTGTTACAGCCGCGCTGTAAGGATGAAAATGCTGTTGGCCAATTGGCCATTGCACTCGACGATACACCGCGAGACAGAATCGACCCTCTACCTTCGTTCCTTCTCTTTTCTCTGTCCGTCTCGATTTATTTTTTTTTCTTCTTAACTACTACGTAACCACTCCCTGCCCGGTTCTGTCGGACGTTCGCCGTCTGCAAAAACGCACCGACCTATCGTCAATCGTTACGCTCGATTGACGCAATCGGTACAACGCGTTATTGTTTGTTCTTCTTTCTTCACGACGATTTTTTAAGCTTCAAGCGGTTTATAAAATCGACATGTGATAGTGAGCTGTTGCTCACTAAAACGTTTTTTATGATACAATTAAATCTCTTTTAGAACTCATCCTTCTTAATCATGTTGAGATAAAGCGTAATATGAAAAAAGAAAGAATTATTGTACGTTATTTATTTCAATCGAGAACAATGCGGAAGCATAATGCGATTTTTATATAAAACATTTATCTAATTGTACAACACAATTTAAAATTTATCAAGTGATCCATCTTGTTAAATACAAGTGTAAATAATTTGCAAATAAGAATGTTAGATGTAGCATTATATAAAAAAGTATTAGTTTATGGAAAAGTATTTGGCTTTTTATTAAAAAAAAAGTAAATAAGGCCTGTATATACGAGATGTCTCAGCTAGAATCATTAACTATTATAAAAAAAAATATATATATATATATTTATATATACACACATACTATATATACGCTGTCATTTTTTAATAGAATGGAAAATAAAAAATCTTGGCAAAACTTCGTAAAGTGTTGGCAATAAGTGAATTTGCAGAAAGGGGAATGACCTCTTGACGATGGTCTTCAGTATTGTGGCGAGAGAAAAGTGGCATGTATGCGGATCATAAGGAGAGACCGATTTACGATTTAAAAAAAACCCATTCTGTACATTGGATCGAAGATAAATTTTTGATCTTGTCCCAACATGATTTGCGATATAGTGGAGAATCCAGGTTAATAGGGGTAAATCAAAGGTAAAATTCGCAATTTATTCCCTCTCTCTCTCCCCTCTCTTCCCCTTTCTCTTTCTCAAGTTATGCATTCTTATTGCACAATATTTCTGCAACGAAATTAATATTTGACATATTGTATTCAATTTCGGAATAGAAAAAGACAATTTATTCAAATTTACAACACGCGAGAAATTTTGAATTAATTTTACCATAAGCCTTAGAAAATAAAGAAAACAATATTTATTCTTCAATCTTCCATTCAAGATCATGGTCAACATACAATAAAAATGGTATACTATGACCTTTATCGACTGGAAGATCTCATCGCAATTTATAGTCTGGCGGATGTCTACGCGCGATTAATCGGTGAATCACGCGCGATCAGCGCGACGGATTGTTCACGATATTCGAGCGACTAAACTTCACGGTCACGATTTACACCTATTTCGAACTAAAAAAATCGAATAATAGGTCATTTTAGAGAAAAAAAAGGCGTTTACTCATAAGTGATGCGACACGCAAAATTTTATTTTCTATGTGTGGGGGGGTTATCAGAAAAGCTTATTTCTGAGCAGGGAATGGAAGTAACTCGTTACTTGTAACGAAGTTACAGTTACAAGTTACTTTTTTGGTAACTTTACTGGTAACTGCGTTACTTTCTTTTTTTGGTAACTGTAACGGTAACGAGTTACATTTTTTGGGTAACGGTAACGAAATTTACAGTTACTTTTGTCGTTACTTTGCACACGATTGAATACGGTTCGATTGGATACATGCTATTTATAGCGCTTATCAATAAGACTTGAAAGCCCTTAGACATTCGGCCGTTATGATTCAGTAATTATTTTACACTTCTATCTTCTATGTAATACATAGGACATACAAATATTTCAATTTGCTGCATATTTTACAGGTTTTAGAATTACAAAATTGTGTTTAAAAAAAATTAAAAAATAAATTAAATAATAGTAAAATGAG
>NW_017276357.1:27337-52775 GCF_001594065.2 Cyphomyrmex costatus | reverse complement strand
ATAATGTAGGAAATTTAAATCCTCTAAAAATAAATGCAGATTCTATTTCTAAAATAGTTATCGGGACTCGGTCTCTAGATCTCGGTATCGGCTGCACCAATTTTATTCGGACTGGTCGCAATCGAAGGATACCGATGACATTATGTAATAAAAGTGTTTTTAGATTTTTGACTGGGCTTTTAAATTCTGAGTAATTTTAATCTAAAGTTTGAAGATGTGAAAACTCGAGATACAGCTAGTGGTAGCGTCGTGAATTTGACAGCGACATGAACATATACACGATGACGTTCACGCATCAACGAGATAAATGCAAAATATCGTAAAAATTTTACTTTTCTTCCTCTTAAAACGGCTAAAACTCGAAAAATATAGACTTTAGGTGGGGGGTTATTTAAGAGAAAATTGTAGGGCTTGAAAAAAGCTACAAAATGAGGGGTTAAACGTTCAATTTCGACCTACATTCGCAGAGTTATAGCGAAGAAACGATTTTTTCCTTCCCCCCTGCCCCCCTAATTTTCCTCCGGGCCCCCGACTACGACAACTCAGAAATAAGCTTTTCTTAAACCCCCCCCACACATAGAAAAAAAAAATTTGCGTGTCGCATCACTTATTACCTAAATGTCTAAAATGACTGGCCTATAACACAACATGAAATGTGAACATACATGCAGGTAAAAAAAAAAGAAAAAGGAGATAAAGAGGAGAAAAATCAAAGGCTAACCTACTTCAACGACTTGGAGATCAAAGACTAAACTTGTTCTTTTTTGTATGCCGAAATTAAATGGAGAAGCATTCTTGTAACAATCTTAAATAATACTTAGCTCGTAGATTGCATTCATTCAAAAAGTTAACATCTTATCAATACAATTAATTACATTTAAATATTTTCATTATACAAAAAAATTTAAACCTTTTAATTTAAGACTTTAATTCAAATTTACACATCACGGAATCAAAGTTTATATTGCGGAATACATTTTTTGCGACATTTGAATCAATCAATTTACAATTTCATTACAAATGGACTCTGCATGATATTTTCGTTTGCGCGAGATGGATCAACAAGAACAACCACAAATCGCTTCAACCTGCTCGTAAAGCAGTAACGTATTTATTTTCGCCCGATGATAGAAACTGATGTGAAAGTAATTGCAATCTGCTATAAGATATAGGTACATACACGTTAAAGCTCTTATAGTAGCACTGTCAAATATTTTTTGCGCTGTAAAAAAAGAATAAGAGAGAGAGAGAGAGAGAGAGGGAGAGGGGGGGAGGGGGGGAGGGAGAGAGAGAGAGAGAGAGAGAGAGAGAGAGAGAGAGAGAGAGAGAGAGAGAGAGAGAGAGAGAGAGAGAGAGAGAGAGAGAGAGAGAGAGAGAGAGAGAGAGAGAGAGAGAGAGAGAGAGAGAGAGAGAGAGAGAGAGAGAGAGAGAGAGAGAGAGAGAGAGAGAGAGAGAGAGAGAGAGAGAGAGAGAGAGAGAGAGAGAGAGAGAGAGAGAGAGAGAGAGAGAGAGAGAGAGAGAGAGAGAGAGAGAGAGAGAGAGAGAGAGAGAGAGAGAGAGAGCTCATCTTACTGAGAATGGAATTTGTGAATGATGAACGGTTTGTCAAGCCTTTACGATAACTTGTCTAATCGATGAATTTCTGCGTCGAGTATCGTTTATTCTTAATTAAAAAAAAATACTCATGCTTTTCCCTTTTAGCCTGAGGTAATTCCTTTTCAATCTTTATTAATGTTGTACAATAATCACAAATCCAAAAAAAAGCTAACTTTTAATCCTTTCTATAAATTAAATTAATTTTCGTATAATTTCTTTAAAATACCTATTTTATTTTTATTCCCTGACATATAAAAGCGATTTAAATCTTTTCAATATTTTTTCTGTTATTGTCATCCGACGTTATATTATTAATGTCAAAATTGGTGCATTGGCATTACAACGCGACTATGTTAAATGAGTGAAGCCGATATAATCAAGCAAATCGTCAGAATGAGCGCTTAAGGAGCAAACTCTCTCTACACACACACACGCGCGCGCGCACGCGCACAAAGCTAATCATATTGTCACGTTGATCTACATAAACTTTATACATTATATTCACCCTCGAGAGATTACTATAAACAAAAGGGGAGACGAGGAAAAAAGTCAGTTTTATTTATTTAACTCTTTAAATATAAATAAAATTACCAGAATCATTTTTAAAAAATTAAAAGTCTAAGAAAATTTAATTAAAATATTAAAAAATTTTAAAAAATTTAATTTATCTTAATTTATTAAAAAAATTGTTAAACAAACCCTTTTTAAAATTTTGAATCGATATTTATTATATCGATACAATTGAAAAATAAATCAATTAACCAAAATTAAAGACGTTTATTGGGAATATTATAGTAGAATCTTCAAATAGGATTACATCAGAAGATGAAGTATTATTAGGTATATATGATATAATATCTTCTGTAAAACATTTCACATTTTTCTTACATGATTAAATACCATTCTTTTTTCTAAAAGCAATGTTTAAATGTTATTCTTTTTTTAAACGCAATCATACGCGCACTGAACTCACCAACTTCTCGGAAGATGATCCTTCCACTTTTAATGTTCTTTTTTTTTTTAGATAGACGCCGCACGAAGCGAAATGCACTCACGCTCGCACGTCCGCTAAGCGGAACACTTTCGCGCTTCCGGTTTTCAATTTTGTAAAAACTGGATTTTTAAAGGGAGATCAACAACGATGACACGAAGCTCGATAGTGGACCTTTACGTGGACGTGCGACGTCTCATGTAAAAATGACGACGATATTCTCTCGCGCCGGAACGGCTGCCGGCGGCGATACAAGGGCGTCGAAGGTCGCAGCTGCGCGTCGCGGCACGCAGGTGCGTCTCTATCTCTCTCTCTTTCCCTCTTGCTTGTTCACGTATTTGGTAGCTTGCGCGATTTAGAAACTGTTCGGATATGACACAATGCGACGCCGATGAAAACGTTGTCATTTTATTATCGTTAAAATACGCAAGAAGATAAAATTTCGAAATTCTTCGAAACTTGGTATACATATCCATTACGTTAATCAAAATTCCAAAAAAAAGAGAGAAGAAATTCTTGGAAAATAGATTTTGCCATAATATACATATGCAGCATCAATTAATATTTTATATATTAATCTTTCACAGATATACCGTTTGTAATAATAAAATAAAGAAAAAAATGCTTTACAATTAAATAGAATGTAATAAAACACAAATCATTCCCCTTAGTAGAAATTTATTTTTTTAAATAAGATAATAAATCTTGCAGTATCAATAGTTTCCCCTCTCCCTCCTCTCTCTCTGCGCGGGCGCGCGCGCGCGTGTGTGTGTGTGTATTATAATAAGACTATTTTCAATTTAAAACTTATATTTATTGTTAATTCGAATTCATAAAATTATTTAAAATAATTATTTCCTTATAATTTTTTCTTAATAAAAAATTATTTTTCTTAATTAACATTATGCATACCTACATTCGATATATGTCATATATGCACAGAACTTGGAAAAAAAAATGTGCATACGAAACAAATTATACTTCTAAGTAAGTATATACGTCAATTAAGCACTTGAAATCAATTCGTGCAAATCTAGATGTACACCGGAGAGTTGCCTTCGCAAAGTCAACATATAATCAACGGTAATAACAAACAAAATTAGTCATTGTAGATCTGTTCTTTGTAGTTGAACTAGTTCAATACTAAAGCCAGCGGCACACAATGCTTGTTTTCCTGCTGGATTGCTGGATTAGAATCTTGCCGTATTGGCTGCGATAGTGGCACTGTCAGCACTGTAAGCACTGTAGCCAATCCGATGGAAAGATTCTAATCCATGACGCTGGCTTAAAATTATAAACTATAGGCTGTTTTCGGTGGCTAAACTAGTATACACTCTTTTGGAACTTATGATGAGATAGATATATGTTTGATATTTGTTGAAAGCGAGAAACAGAGTTCTAGCGCAGTCTAGTGTAAAAACACAAAAAATAGACCATATGTATAAACTAATTTAACTAATATACACTCGTATTTAAAATATATTTGTACTTAAAATGAAGCAGATATATATTGTATTTGATATGTAGCAGAAAATAAAGTGCTATGCAATTCAGTCCAGATTGTAGAAAACCTATTGTTGAATACTGCTTACGTCGATTTAAATTATTCTACGATTGAAAAAAAAGAGATCGAGATTCGATGGAACGTTGAAACATGGACAATCTTGACACGTATTTACGACACTTGAACAAGTAACGTACTTTAACAAGCTGTGCGAAGAACGTTACGCTGTATGCGTATCGCGTACGGTCAAATTAAAAATTATGCTAATGTGACTCTGACCGCAACTCTAACGGGGTGATCATCGACTGGCGTACGTTCCTGGCAGAATCGCAAGATTCGCCACGAGAGGCGCAGCGTCGCGACGCTCGTCTTCCTCGTTCTCATACTGTGCTGCAGATAATGCCGCATTGCCGCAAACGTTCGTCATCGACGCGACCCGAGGGTCGTACTTAGCGGCAACGGCGGCAGCAGCAGCGGTAGTGCGAGCGGCAGCAAACGAATACGAGACGGAATGTTGACGCGAAACACGGTGTCATCGCGAAAGACGATGAGAGAACCACGAAGCCGGGTCATAATCAATGAGATTAAAAAAGAAGAGGGAAAAAAATAAGAAAATAAGATACAAAAGAAATATAAAGAAAAGAAAACGCGCAAGTTCGCGCTCACCTTGATCACCGTCAGGAATTTGACGATCAGCAGCGCAAACATGAACATCCGTCGGTTGCCCGGTTTCTTATACCACTACAAGATCGTAACGGTCCTCCTGACATCCAGCCTGTTCCTCATCGTTTACCTGCTTCTACATTGGGGCATAATGTGCACGAATCTCGAAGCCTGGCGTCACGTGTCTACCGTGGTGAGTTTCACTGGGTGTTACTCCGATCGGAACAGCATGCGCGATATCGCATCTTCGAACGCGATACCAATGATACCGATTACGCGAGGCGAGGAAAAAGTTAGCATGGGGTGAATACGTGAAGGTGTGCGAGAATGAATCCTGCTCCACCCTCACCGCCCGCACCGCCATAGTTGGCGAAAGGGGATGAAAGAACAAAACGGACCAAAGCGGACGCACGCGTACTCTGCCACAGCCTCCAGAACGGAGCAAGCATGCCGATCACCCCGATCCGCAGTAAATTTGTACGTGTTATTTGCATATGATATTTAAAGCGAGGTAATAAATACTTATTTATTACGTTCGCGGATTTTCTCTACATCACTTCAAATGAAAAGTGCAACAATCGCGGATTTTCCGTTAAATTGCTTATCCGCGAGAGAAATTCAAATATGAACAGCCGGTAAACAAAAGTACAAGTTCAGTATGTACAAAGATCAATTAAAATGTAATTTGCGTTTACAAAGGTCATTGATAAAATATGGACTGCTATGATAAAAATTGTAAACTTTACATGATTCACTGATAAACTTATCATTACGGAAAGAGAAAGTCAAGTGTACTTGGCCCGAAACTGAAAAGTTCAGCTTGAAAATTGACTAAGAGATAGCTTATCCGGAAAAAATTTACTTACGATCGACTTTCACACACATATATGTATATATCTGAAGACACGGTAGTGTCTCGGTCATTTTAACTGAATAACTTGTCGATAAACATTTAGAAATTTGTTTACGAGAGTTTGCTCTTATAAACCCAAATTGCAGTGACAATTTGACAATTCTGGCAAGGCTGCGTCTTAATAACCCATAAAGACAACGATCTCCATAAAAATTCCTAATTTTGTCAAGATCGATCCATACTTGAATAAGAAATCCTTAAATATTTCTAAATGCTTAATAATGTATTTCTTTTGATTCCAATTATATATCCAATAATGTCCATTGCAAAATAAAAGTTATTAAAATTTTAATTCAGCTGTAATTTTAATTATAAGTGTATAAATAAGATTAATTTTTTTTATTTTAAATCGTGAGAACATTTACTACAATTACTAATGATTTCAAAAAGTTATGTATATTAAAGGTCACATATATTGAAATTTATATAGAAAGAGATAAAATGATTACATTGACTTGTAAATTTTTGCCAAAATATTAAATAATTTTTCTTTACAAAATATATCAATAGTTGGCCTAGTTTATACGCTACGTTTAGGCCGCCACCTATACTCTAAATCTAATCTAAACACGACAGGTCGCGACGGTGTAAATAGCTGTAACATCGCTTATCATCGAGGGATCTTTTCCAAGATTCTTGACCTCTCTTAGGCCGCACGACCTAACTAGCTTTAACGCATGTAAACACAGGCAGACGGTCTAAAGGCGTAAAATGTACTAAGAACACCTTTATTTTGTTTAATAGATGGCACTTACGTGAGACTAAATGCGATCTGCATTAGGCCCAAAAATATAGGTCTATATGGGGTAAACGCTCCGTTTGAGACCTCTTTTAGGTGAGGTAAAGATCAGGGTATAGGTCAGGTCGTTGGATGTAAAGTAGGCCAGTTTTACGTCAAGATTTTATTAAAATTGTTATAATTTTAGATTTCTTTATAATTCATAATGTTTCTAAAATATCCTTTAGTATTTGAGCACAATTGTAGAAAAAGAGAGAAATTTAAGATTTTAAACTATAGATTAAAATTTTGGCTGTGTTCGAGAAATGTGCTATCAACGCTATTTTGTCATTCTATTCCTAGTTTACATCCCAAGATAAAATGACACAATGGTATTGATAGCGTATTCCTCAAATATGATATAGCCTCAATCAGGCCTAAAGTGGATGAAGTCTTATATGATTTAAATCCTACATGTCACTGCGGTCATTACATTCTAACAATATAGTCGTAGCATAGAATTAAGAGAAAAATCGCTTATGTAATACTTGACCGACACACGCAAGACCGTCGTGAAACAAAAGCGATAACATATAACATTTGATATTTTTTTCAAGCTTTACTGTATATGTATATACACGCGCATTTAATTAAAAATTTTTCAAAAAATTGAAGTGTTATCAAATCGCATTCTAAAAGTTTCTGTAGTTTTTTAAAACATATTTTGATTGTACTTGTAAAATAAGAGAGAGAGAGAGAGAGAGAGAGAGAGAGAGAGAGAGAGAGAGATATGTGCGGATTTTTATTTTACCTACTGGACGATTAAAGATGTTCAAAGAACGAATAGTATACTCATTACCTACTTAATCGTCTAATGAATATAAATAGAAAAATCGCATACGTATATTTTCATATAGGGAAATGAATATTCTAAATTAAAATTAAACTAAAAGAGATAGATCATAACGTATATAATTTTAATGTAACAATTAAAAATATCTCTCCATTGTATGGCAAAAATTATTATCTTTAGTAGAAAGAACAAATAGAGGTAAATGCAGTGATGTTAGCATGTTGGCTTGACTTTTACTATTACCTATTCTAAACAAATCACTTATCTATCTGTTATATTTTTTACATACTTTTTAACAAAAAATGTCACGATAGTATATGTGTGTACACACATACTATCGTGACATTTTTGTACATACACACGCACGCACGCACGCACGCACGCACGATAAGACTTTTCTTCAGTCTTGAGAGCGTTTGATAAATGCCATTTCGGATACGCAGAATGTACAATACAGGCACATATGTATGAAAGTCTATACGGGAGCCGCGAAGTCACGTCACATCGTCCCCTCTCGAGACTGTTCCCTCATCGTAGCTGATTGAACTAAAAATATCACACGAACGAGCTCGTGCAACATTACGATGTTGCACACATACATGCATACATATAACACATAGTTTATACGAATATAACGCCCACGCGTGAAACAGAGCCACGATCTTTCATTGCTATTGGTTCCCGTGACTCGAACAGTGCGTGATGGAAAGAAACTGTTCACTGAAACAGGTGTTAAAATGTTCGTCCAGTTTTGTTATTAGACTAATATTTACTAATATTCAAAACGAAATAACGCAAAAATTCCTTAATTTATTCAGATAAAATTACTTCGAAATAGAGTAATTTAAATAATTTTCTTGTCCAGAATCTTTTTCCCCTTTGCGCTTTTTTCAAAAGATTTAATTTTATTTTAAATAAAATTTTTAATAAATAGTAATATGTATAATAAATATATATACAAATAGAATTGCACTGAATCATGGTTATAATGATTTAGTTTTAGAAAATGCGATTATTTATTAACAATTATCATTACTGTTTAATTAATTGTAAATAGCTGTAATAAGAAATTTTTATGCGTATCTACATATTACGCAATTTGTTTCACGTTATTTGCGTGCATTTTCTATTTTTTTTTGTTTTCACAGAATACGAGAGCCACTGTTTCGATTCCGAAATTACGAATGTTTCGCTTATCTGCTTATTCACTTATTCATATAGTATTCGATCATACATAATTTCCATTTCAGTGCAGCCAGCACCGAGACGGTACAGCAATGGGAATTCTCTGTGAACCATTATGCACAGACAAAGGGATAAATTCGCTAGCATGCGAGACGCTGCATGCCGGCAAAGAAGCTGTTTTCTCCGCGCATTGGGAAACGACACGACTTATATTCAAGGCTTCGAGGTATTCCTTCTTTTCACACTATGCGAGAGGACCAAAAGTATACGTTGCGCGCTCTTCTAATTTTTCTTTTCGGTACTTTATTACACACACATACACACCCACGTACGCATGCACGCACGCGCGCGCGCACACCACACACACACAGAGGATGTATTATAATAATAATTATTACCATTTGAAATATCTTCTAATCTATAAAGTATAGAGAAAAATTTATATACAAAATTACACGATGTAAAGGAATCTATCATATGTAAAGGAATCTATCATATGGTGATAATAATTTTTGTCCAGATGGAGGCGCTTCGGAGATTTCAAGACCAACTTCGTTTATTTAAATGGAATTGTATGAATTTTTTTACATAATATGATTCCTCTAATTATTCTGCATAAAAAAGTATTAAGATCATGGTATAGAAAAGAATCAATAGTGTATACGAGATATTTTATACCTTATTCTGACATAACTTTTTACGTCAATAAAACGAATGTATCGTGCTTCAATGAAAACAAATATTCTGTTAATTATTATAATAACATTTCATATTTAATATTAAATATTAAATACAATAATATTTAATAATTTAATTAAACTTAAAGGTATTCAAAATAATGGCCACTACTATCAATACAACATTATATTCTTCTGATTATTAATTGGCTTGCTGTTCTAATAATGTTGGGAGATATTGACGTATAAGCTGCAATAATCCGTTGTTGTATGTCGTGAGATGTAATTGGTTGTTCTTTATACACCATGTCCTTTAGAATTCTCCATAAAAAATAATTTAATGGTGTCAAGTCTGGTGAACGAGCTGGCCATGTTATAGGACCCCCGCGTCCAATCCAGCGATTTGGAAATTTTTCATCGAGTTTATTTCTCGTAATCAATGAAAAATAAATTAGGCATCCATCGTTTTGATACCACATTATTCGTCGTGTAATTCAGGCAAGTCTTCTACATGCTTAAGAGAATTAGTGTACCTATTGCCATTTAGATGTCCGTTGATAAAATAAGGACCAATAATTTTATTACTTATCAATAATAAATGAAAAGTTTGGCTAAAAACAACGTTATTATAAATAAACTGGACGTCGAGTGGCTGAGCGCTCAATGCGATTGACTCGCGATCTGTAAATCCGAGTTCAATCCCATCTGCGTCCACACGTTATTTTTTACGTGTAAGGAGCCGAAAAATTGCTCCATCTAGAACTGGTGAATTTAAGAAATCTATAATCATCAGCACCGTTCGGATCCGGCATTAAATTGTAGGTCCTCTATATGAAAGTATACTGAAGAAGACAACGGAAAACCACTCTTTGGTTTATTTCATTCCCAGGATATTACTATGGCGAGGAAATCATGGCCAAAGTGATCGCCAACGTCCGGGGGACCGGATAAGGCACATAAAGAAGAAGAAGCTAAAAGCAACGTTATAAATAAAAGGACAATAGCGTAATTTATTAGACAAGTTGATCTTCATTTATGAAGAATGTCAAATCCAGGTGTAAAGTAATTTTAAACTTGATATCTCGTAAATTATTGGTATATTTTTCGGTACCATGATCTTAATACTCTTTTATGCAGAATAATTAGAGAAATCATACTATTGTGTAAAAAAATTCATATAATTCCATTTCAAACAAAGTTGTCCTTGAAATTTTCGAAACGACTCCATCTGGACAGAAATTATTATGATATACATATATGATAGCCCCCTTTACATTGTGTAATTTTAGTTATATATTATATACATATAAAATTTTCTCTACACCTTATAGATTAGAGGATATTTCAGGTGATAATAGTCATTGGGTACCCTATATGTACATACATATATACATATATATAGTATGTTTTATTTTTAAATATTAAATAAGAAAATGTTAATTCTCTTTCATATGAATTAATCTTACCTTATAACTTAGGACTAAAATACCCTCGGAACAATTCGAGTCGCTCTATTGGATTGATGCGACCGGATTGCGACACTTCCCATCTGAGGAGGATTTTATCATCATGATCAAAGATTTAGCTATCAATAAACTTAACGTGACTCTCACGCAACATCAGTTACAAAGACTCGCCCGATTGCGCACCCATCGAGTCGAGACCGACGCTACGAGACGTCAGTTGGAGATGGAGAATCTTTGGCCGTTGCTGCAAGAGAATGAATATTTAATGGCGATTTTGTACGAAGACAGGGATGTGTTTCCGCAACCGATCGGCACGTGCGGCACGTTCTACGCGGTTGAATACGTCCGACCGATCGAAACACCGACGACGGTACTAGCGTTGTCCGATTCGAAACCAGAGTGGGCCAAAAGGTTAAAACTCGCTGTAATGATCCTTAATCTACTCGAGGAATTGGAGACGAACTTTCCCGAGCCACTTTATCTCTGTGATGTGAAAATTAATCATTTCGGTTTACCCCTAGGCGGGCAAAAACTAAAATTCTTAGATCTGGACGCAGTCTTCCCTAAGACTATTATTGATCGCATTATCAGTGATGGTAAGAGTTGCGAAAAGCATGAGGATTGTGATTATTTTGATTGCCGGTCTATCTGTTCAAAGGAGAAACGCTGCCAATCTCCGGTCCTTAATAATAATTTACAGGTAAAACTAATACTATTAAAAACAATAGATAATGTAAGGCTCCATAAATATAAAACAATTAAAATAATAAAGGACAAAGAGTCGATAATATAACGAAACTAAAACTTCAATATTAAAATATGTAGCTATGTTACAATACAACAGACGACGTTTCTACTCCGATCGGGTCATTTTCAATGTTACAATTTCAAAATTACAATTTAATACAAATATATTATTAATACAAAATTCGTTATTCTATAAAATTTGACAGTGTATCAGTTCGTATTCTTCGCGCTTTGAGTCAATAAGATGAATATTCGAATGTCAGATAGTATAAAATATGATATTCTAAAAAATTATTCATGAGCAAATTTAAAAATAATTAGTCATGAGAAAGAGAAAATAAAAAGAAAAAAAAAGGAAAATAATAATATTATATAAACATATAGTATACCTTATCAATATAATAAAAAGAGAGTCTATATAAGTAAAAATACATTATAAAAATACATTATAAAATTAGCAATATGATACAAGTTATATTATAAAATAAACGAAATTACAGAACTGTCACTATGATCTCAACAAAGCCAGATAACGCAAAGTCAAGAAGAAAAACATTTTTCCATTTTATTATAATTTCATATTTTCCTATATTCGTAATATTTTTGGTATTGAGACTTGTCGATTTTTGAAAGATTTCTGTAATTTTATTAAATTTAACGTCAACGTAAGAATACGTATTAGGTTTCTAAATGCTTATATTAGATATAATTTAGTCTCACTACACACCTAAAGTGTACATACATCAACAATAATAATCTGTTTTTATATAATAAGAGTTCTTATAGAAGAATCGAAAGAATAAAATCAAACCATGTAAAAGCGATTTTACAGTTAGAATTAAAAGATCATATCGATCTTTGCATTTCACTAGAACGAATATTTTTGAATTTTCTTCGAAAATTCATGATTTATTGCCAGCCGCCGTAGTATATGAATTTTTTAAATATTTAGATTATATCAGTGATTGTCATTTTTTTTCTACAAACAGAAAATATTGACAAGAAGATTTACTGGCTAAAGATAAAAGACTCAAAGATTAGAAGACTAAAAATTAAACCTACTCGTATGACATAGGTTTGCACTGTAAATAACGAATTGAAAACTAATATAATTAAAGCTAAAAATGATATTCCTTCACACACAACAGAAATCATTCATATTTCTGCCGAAAATTTTGGTGAAGCAACTCCTTTATAAATTCTCAAAACGATAAATAGTTTTACAATCTGATATTGACATTCCTTTGGAGGTACAGTATTTGCTACAGTTAGGTGAAGGTTTTGGCCTTCCGATTAATAAAAACAACATTGAATATACATTAATCGAGTTTATCGAAAGCATTGAAAATTATATTAATGGTCGCCCGAATAACATAGTCAATTTATATATAATTAGAATAGTTAGAAACAATAGTATTCAGATTTTGAAACAATTCAAAAACGAATTTCCTAAGAATAATTCAATTGATAGATTATTATATAATAGGATAAAGTTAACTAATAAATTCGTTAAAGACCACCCTGAAATATGAAATGATTTCTAAGGCCGACAAGAGTAAGGCTGGGTCCACAACCTGGCTTTAAGAGGTCGTAAGCCGTAAAGTTGTAAGAAATTGACCAATAATAGTTGAATGCGGAAAAAATAATTCTCTATGATTGGTCAATTTCTTACGACTTTATGGCTTAGGGTCTCTTAAAGCGAGGTTGTAGACCCAGCCTAATGTCACTGTTGCTCAGAATAAATCTGACATAACACATCACTCAATAAGTCCTAGGCCTGACATAATAGATGGCGCACTAATAACAAATCCATATGATTTTTAGAAAGTACTAAACCTTCAAACATACGTGTCAAAATTTTAGCTCAGTCGGACCTTTACTTTACAAGTTATAGTGGTTTAAGTGACGCTACTTTTGCATTTTTCAAAACAATGGAAAAATCTGAATTTCGTGTGTTGATAAAGCATTGCTTCCTGATGGGAAAAAATACAGTTCAAGCAAAGCAATGGCTTGATAAGTGTTATTCGGACTCTGCTCCGTCGGAAACAACAGTTAAGAGGTGGTATGCTGACTTTAAACGCGGTTGTAAGAACACAAATGATGCTGAACGCTCTGATCGCCTAAATTCGACAAAAGTAGCGTCACTTAAACCACTGTAACTTGTAAAGTAAAGGTCCGATTGAGCTAAAATTTTGACACGTATGTTTAAAGGTTTAGTACTTTCTAAAAATCATATGGATTTTAAAGTCACTAGATTAATAAAGTACCGCAATCCATTAGACCAATGTATAAGGATTTGGAGCCAAAATGGCGTCGAAAAGTGTAAATAGTGCTCACTTTCATAATGTATCTACATATTAAGTCTCTGTTAAGTGTAATAAACAAGTACCAATGTCGGTGCACTGTCTGTGTGCACACATTCATACTCATATGCATATGCATGGATGTTGGAGCCAAAATGGCGGAATGATTGCGGTACTTTATAAATTTAGTGACTTTAATGGATTTGTTATTAGTGCGCCATCTATTATGTCAGGCCTAGGACTTATTGAGTGATGTGTTAAACAAGATGGAATTGATACTTTCAGATGGTAACACATACGAGATTATAAAAAAAGATCCAATAAAAAATCTTACCGATGACTTGCGTAGCTTACTTAGGTGGAAAGGCAAGGGGTTTATTGATGATTCAACTTATAGAAAACTACTTTACTACCAATGGTATTGTTCCGAGAGCATATGGTTTAACTAAAATTCATAAACAAAATTATCCTTTCAGGATAATTGTTTCATCTATAAATAGCCCACTTTATTATTTTTACTTTAGAAGACGTGGTAGTGTCTCCGGCCATGTTCAAAAACTGAAAGACACTACAAGTCTCTTATCTCGAGCCACCAAAGTCCATTTTAGGGGGGTGCGTAACTACTAAAATATAAAAATTTTTGAATCGAATCATTATATGTCCTGAAAGGCGGCATCGCAACGAGTAATTTGAGCAAAAAAAATGTTTCATCGGTCAAGCCGTTCTGGAGATACAAGCGGTCGAAAAGTGATGACTTTAATGAAAAATTAAAAAACGTCTCCTTCTGCTTCTTCTTCTTCTACTTCTCTATTCGCATTCAAGGCCGTACTAAAACTTTTCAATATCCCTTCTCACCTTTCACTCACACCCCCACTATCTTCAACCCACCGGACCTCTCCTCCCCCTCCCCCACACCACCCACCCTCACCCTTTCGCCGTATTTCACACTCTTTCGTTATTACAACTTTTTAACATCCTCTCTCACCTGTCACTCGTACCTCCACCATCTTCGACCCATCGAACCTCCTCCCCCGCCCCTCCTCTCCCCCCACCCACTCCATCACCCCTCTCTTTATATAATAACAAATAAAAATATTATACGAAAGAGAGGGGCGGGGAGGAGGTCCGGTGAGTCGAAGATGGTGGAGGGTGGAGGTACGAGTGACAGGTGAGAGAGGATGTTAAAAAGTTGTAATAACGAAAGAATGTGAAACACGGCGAAAGAGAGGGGTGGTGGGGGTTGGCGGTGGGGGAGTAATATTATTATTAATTCCATACCTGAAGCTCTAAGTTTCATTAAAAACAGTTTCGATTTAATCAATAAATTAAAAGATGTCAGACTTAAACCAAATTCTTTGTTGATCTCTTTATTCACTAACATATCTATAGATATGGCCTCTGATAGTGTTGTTAGGAGATGGGATTCATATCCAAGAATATAAAAATTCCATTAGAAGAATTTTTGATTACTTTTAAAATGGTTTTAAATTCCACTTTTTTCTCATATAATAATATAATTTATAAACTAATTTTTGGGACACCTATGGGATCACCTTTATTACCAGTTGTCGCTGATATAGTTATGCAAGATTTTGAAAAAATTGCGTTACAAAAATTACCGGTTCATTTGTCATTTTACTATCGTTATGTTGATGACATTATTCCGGCTGCCCCATCTGAAAGCATCAATGATATCTTGAATATTTTTAATTCGTTACATAATAGATTACAGTTTATTATTGAGGTTGGCAATGATGGCAAAATAAGTTTTCTGGATACTATGTATATTAATTACAAACGAGTATAGTCTCATCTTCGACGGATATCGTAAAGCAACCTTTTCCGGCAGATTTCTTAATTTTTACTTCAACCATCCACTTTGTCATAAAAGAAGTGTAATTTATGGAGTTGTAGATAAAATCTTTCGTCTGTGCCATCCGATGTTCCAACAAAACAATCTAATTGATGCCATTAACTATTATTTTTTTAAGTAATGGATATCCTTTCATTTTTTCTACTATCCATAACAGAATTAACTTCCATATCAATAGTATTTCCAATAATAATATTGTAATACTAACATTAAAAAATTTTTTACTATTTCTTATGTCAATACTATTTCCGAAAAATTTAAACCTATTGTTAAAACATTTAATTGTAAAAACTAGCTTTCATTATTCCGAACACATTAAAAAATTTCGTTAAAAACGGTAAAGATAAATTTAAGATTTAAAGGAACAAACTTGCAATCAGAATGTAGTTTACAAAATATCTTGTAATGACTGTGATGCGAGTTATGTTGAACAGACGAAAAAATAATTAAAAACGAGAGTACATGAACACATTTCAGATATTAATAAAATTTCAAAGTCTTTTTCGGTTATTTCTAACCACCGTATCGAGATGAATCATAATTTTAAGTAGGAAAAAGTTGAGATATTAGACATTGAACCTGATACAATAAAATATTGATTTCTGAAATAGTGCATATAAAGAAACAGAAACATGGAATAAACAAACAAAATGACACGGATTCATTGCCAGAGATGTATTCAAACATGATACATTCTCTTTCCCCTTCCTAATATTTATCCTTTCCTTCTTTCCTACATCCTCTGTAATCAATATGTTTTCCTTCTTGACTTTGCATTATCTGGCTTTGTTGAGATCATAGTGACAGTTCTGTAATTTCGCTTATTTTATAATATAACTTGTATCGTATATCTAATTTTATAATGTATTTTTACTTATATATAGACTCTCTTCTTATTATATTGACAAGGTATACTATATGTTTATATATAATTAATATTAAATTTTTCTTTTTTTTTATTTCCTCTTTCTCACGACTATTTATTTTTAAATTTGCTCATGAATAATTTTTTAGAATACCATATTTTATACTATCTGACATTCGAATTTTCATCTTATTGATTCAAAGCGCGAAGAATACGAACTGATACACTGTCAAATTTTATAGAATAACGAATTTTGTATTAATAACATATTTGTACTAAATTGTAATTTTGAAATTGTAACATTGAAAATGACCCGATCGGAGTCGAAACGTCGTCTGTTGTATTGTAGCTACATTTTTTAATATTAAAATTTTAGTTTTGTTATATTATCGGCTCATTGCCCTTTATTTAAATTGTTTAATACTATTAAGTATTTTTTTCTGTTATACTGGGTATCGTATTTAATTAGTATTTTTTTCGGTAAATGTGTCGATGAGGAGACTCCCCCCCCCCAATAACTTTGACCTTGATATATGTTGTCAAGGTCATGATCCTGAGTAACCTCCAACAGGTTTTAGCTGTCGCTCGTCCTTCGTTACAAAAGTTATTAACAATCATAGTTTTAAAATAAACGTATTATTTCTGCTATACATGTATGATATTTAGTATTATTATATACCTTTTCCTGTTCAGTAACGTTAAACTTTCCACGCGAAGTAACTTTAACCCCCCCCCCCTGTTACTGTTAAAAATAACCTAACCCAATCCATTTAGTGGTGTGAGATAGCTCTCGTTTCGCGTAGAAAGTCGAAACCCACGTGCAACAGTACAGATGACTTTTTATGCGAAAACACTTCCATGATTGTACTGTTGCACGTGGGTTTCGACTTTCTACGCGAAGCAAGAGCTACCTCACACCATTAAATGGGTTGGGTTAGGTTATTTTTAACAGTAGTGGAGCCCTCCCGCAGGGGGGCGGAACTTATTGTATCTACATATATGACTTCTATAATTGTAAGAGAAAGGTGTAGATTGGTACTTAATATCATACATGTGTATAACATACGTTAAACCTATGATTTTTAATAACTTTTTATCGAAGGACGAGCACCTGTTGAGGGTTACTCAAGGTCATGACCTTGACAACATATGTCAAAGTCAAAGTCATTGAAGGGAGGTTCCCTGATCGAGACATTTACTATTTTAAAACTATGATTGTTAACAACTTTTTAATGAAGGACGAGCGACGGCTAAAACCTGTTGGAGGTTACTCAGGGTCATGACCTTGACAACATATGTTAAGGTCAAAGTCATTGGAAGGGGGTCCTCTCATCGACACATTTACCTTTTTTTCATACACGTATAAAGGTATATTACGATACATCAAATATTTTGATGATGTTTTCGATAAAATATTACTTTACTGTATTAAATATTACTTTTATCGCATAATATTACTCCTTGTTACATGTCATACAATGTATAAATGGAATCAATTAATCGAAACTTTCTAAACATAGATAAAATTTTAATTATTATTAATAATTTTAATATTATTTCAATTTTATTATAAATTTTTGTCGCAAAAAGTTATGTACGATTGTAGATTATCTGTGAGAAGATTTTTCTCGGCTGGACACTCTCAGGAACGATAATTATTCCTGGATTACTTATGTCGGAGCATACTACTAGCACATTGGCAGTGTTATTGAGACAATGCGCTAATCCACACGGTGACACGTTGCATTTACCACGTGCAACAGCGCCAGACAGCCTACAGAAACGACTTTACAACATGCTGAACGAAATGGAACAAGAATACTCAGCATTTGTATGAAAACAAGAAATGACATTTTGATAAAGAAAATAATTTATTTAAAATTATGAAATCAAGTGTTTTGTCTTTTCGATGATAACGATAAAAACTCTATAAAACAAAATAGAACAATTGAAGAGCTAAGAGCCAGTTATGTAATAAAGAATGTTTAATTTAAAGACAAAAATAAAAATAATTACATAAAAAACAAACGTTTCGACACCGATCGGGTCATTCTCAATGTTACAGTAAATATATTATTACTCAAAAATTTAAACCTTTTTAGAAGACGCAGTAGTGTATCCGACTATGTTCAAAAATTGAAAGACACTACAAGTCTCTTATCTCGAGCCACCAAAGTCCATTTTAGGGGGGTGCGTAACTACTAAAATATAAAAATTTTTGAATCGAATCATCCCAGTAAGCAAAATAATATTCCAGCAACGTTATTGAAATGATATTTAACAACATGTAACATTTTGGAATATGTAGTTGTTAACGTTGTATATAACGTTATCGTAAACAAACTTTGACGTACATTTAGAGATTTCAGTAATGTTGATATGGAGTTGCAATATCATTACAACTAATGTTGCGATAATATTTTTATTTCATTAGAACAATGTTGATATAAGGATAAAATATCGTTGGAACTAATGTTGCAGTAATGTTTTTCTAACATTAGAACAATATTCATATGATGATGAAATATCGTTGAAACTAATGTTGCGGTAATATTTTTCTTACATTAGAACAATATTCATATGACGATGAAATAGCAATATTTAGTAAATCAGGGAATGAAATATCATGATGCAAATATGAGAAAAACAAAATCACATCTTTGTTTCTCATATTTACGTTATATTTGCGTAATGATATTTCGTCTTCCGATTTACTAAATGTTGCTGCAATATTGTGCATTGAATTATTCTAATATAAAAGTGAAGTTGCCATAAAGTTTACGTACATACATTTGTCTATCTGGGAATATTCCAACCAAAAAAAATTTTTAATTTAATTTTTTAATTCTTTTTTAATTATTTGTATTATGTACATATATCATCTTTCTTATCATGTAATTAATAATAATAACACATTGAACATATATATGTTTCTGAAAATGCATATCGGGATATCGACGGGATTCGAACCTAAGATCTCTGGGTGGGAACCTAATACGCTAACGCTGAGCTATAATCGCACGCTTGTTTGAACACTTTGGTATTAGACTGTCATTCGTCTTGATCATATAATGGTTCGAATACCGTCGATATCTCATCATATTATGTGTTTTCAAGAATATTGTATATCCAATGGATTGTAATTATAATAAGAAAGTGTAATATGAGAATATAATTATATGTAAATAAATATAAGTTAATTATATGTGTACACAGAAATAATTAAAAAAGTAAGAACTATATTCTGAAAGTGATATAAAAGGTACCTGAGCCGAATAAGGCTCATCCACAGATTTCTATATAATATCTAGTTCGCTACCTCCACAAAATAAGGTGAAGCCAACTTGACAAGGGAGGGGGATAACGGTCATCTTTACCCGGTCATGACTAAACTACAGCATGCTATACCTTAATCTTATAATCGAGCTAAATTCCTCTAATCAAAGCAAAGTGTACGCATAGACTGGAATCAGAATACACATTGAAGATTGAGATTAAAGATTGAAATTTGGCCAATCAAAATAATAGAAACTAAAATTCCTTTATTCTCATTGATCAAATTTCGCAATTTTCAATGCATCAAAATCGACATCAGTTTACCTAAACTTTACAGTATATTTATCTTACTTTATGCGTAAAATAAAGATAAGTTTACAAATCATTTATGCTTACTATGACATCATATAAGAATTACGGCCGGTATTCATAGTCGATTCTTATTTCAAGATTGCCTTAAGTAATGTCTTAAGATGATAAAGCGGCCCTTTGATTGATTCGTAAAGCCCATGGCACATAGAAAAACGTAAGGCCGTAAACGTAATCAGTAAGCGAATTGACCAATCACAGTTGAGAACGTAGCAGCGACTGCTTACATTCTCAACTGTGATTGGTCAATTCGCTTACTGTTTACGTTTACGACCTTACGTTTTTCTATGTGTCATGGGCTTAACTCTTCAAGACTGAACTTAAGAAGGTCTTGAATATTAGAACTGTGACTATGAATACCGGCCTACGAAACCATTTAACAAAATTCAGTATATCAAAATCGACATCTGTTTACCTAAAATTTGCAGTATATTTATCTTACTTTATGCGGCGTAAAATAAAGATAAGTTTACAAATCATTTATGCTTACTATGCATCACATAATAACTGCAAATGTGCATCATTTTATAACGTATATTGCATATAATTATATATGATGTAAATGTTCCTTATAGTAATATCGTAAAAATAATGTTACAAATCTGAAATAAACTTTTCATACATATATGTTATTGCAAAACTCTATGACCAAAAATTTAATCACTGAAATACCTAAATTTTATAATTCCCTTAATGTAAATGTTTTCACTTTTATAATAATAATTAATACGTTAAAAATAGCGAATAAGAGTCAAATTACAATTTAAAATGTCAGTTTTCACTTTTATAATGTCATAAGTAATCATAAAATTGTTCTAAATTTTCAGTAAATTCATTTGTGCATATCGTGATCATCATACAGTCTATCTGAAATCGTATAAAAAATATGAAATATTGTATTGTGTAATATACGTATCAGAGCAACATTTATAAAATATTTAAAATAATATTAAGGAAATATGTTTTAAATATTCGAAAATATATATTATTCGGCAATATTTTAAAAACATTTATATAATGTTATGTAAGAACGTTCATATAATATTTTTATATCATTGCATATATGTTGACTTCATCTAAATAAACATATATTAGAGCAACATTTATAACACATTACGAATAATATTACGGAAACATTTTTTAAATATTGGAAAATATCATATTATTCGGCAATATTTTAAAAACATTTATGTAACATTGTGTAAGAACGTTGACAAAATATTCTTATATCATTGCATATATGTTGACATTATCTAAATAAACGTATTAGAGCAACATTTATAAAACATTTCAAATAATATTACGGAAATATTTTTTAAATATTGAAAAATATCATGTTATTCAGCAATATTTAAACAATATTTATATCACATTACGTAATAACGTTGATAAAATTCATATAAAATCAATGTTTCAAAATGTTAATGTAATGTTCCTTGCTTACTGGGATTATATGTCCTGAAAGGCGGCATCGCAACGAGTAATTTGAGCAAAAAAAAAATGTTTCATCGGTCAAGCCGTTCTGGAGATACAAGCGGTCGAAAACTGATGATTTTAATGAAAAATTAAGAAACGTCTCCTTCTTCTTCTTCTCCTTCTCTGTCCGCATTCAAGGCCGTATTAAAACTTTTTAACATCCTCTCTCACCTTTCACTTGCACCTCCACCATTTTCGACTCATCGGACCTCCTCCCCTCGCCCATTCCCCTCCCCCACTCCTCTTTTTCGCCGTATTTCACACTCTTTCGTTATTACAACTTCTTAACATCCTCTCTCATCTTTTACTCGCACCTTCACCATCTTCGACCCATCGGACCTCCCCCCCCGCCCCTCCCCCTCTCCCATGACTCCGCCCCTCCTCCTTCCCCACCCCTCTCTTTCACCGTATTTCACTCTCTTTCGTTATATAATATTTTTAAATAATTTTTTTATACATTTGTAATATATTTGTACTCTAAAAAGTAAGTGATATCCGAAAAAATCATATCATAAAAATGAAAAGTTCAAACCATGTTCAAAAAAGGATACTAAAAAATTTAAACCTTTTTATTTAATAATGGTACACTCTAAATTCGTTGCAGTGAAAAATATCACTTTATCATGCAGTGAAAAGCCGATTTTTGCATTTTCACTGTTATGCAGTCATTTTTTCTGTATGTAAAAGTGAGTTTTAACTTTTGTTAAAGTAAAATTTTCACTTTATTAGAAAGAGTGAAAAATATCACTGTTGTAAAAGCAGTGACATTTTTAAACCACTTTACGATACAGTGGTTTCCGCCATGACACATGCGCGCGTGTACTACGCATATTGTTTCGCGCCCAAACGAATACCTAACGAGAAAGGATCGGAGGAATAACTAAGAACAATGAAGAGAATTTTACCGGAGGTAAGTACGCAAAATAGTTAATTTTTTGAACCGAATATGATCAAGCCTTCATACCATCGACAAATATATATTACACACAATACAAATTATGTAATTAACACCAACGTTGTTGGTATCGGAGGTTAAATTAAATTTTTGGTTAACTTCAGATCTTGGATTTGTTCACAAATTTCATTATAATACGCGAGTCTGTATGTATATAGACACGCGTATTATGAAATTTATGAATAAATCTAAAATCTGAAGTTAACTAAAAACCTATAACTTATCCTAACCTCTGATAACGACAACGTTGGCGTTGATTCATATGCTGTGTTCCAAATTTCCTGCCAGCGCTGAAAATGCTACCGTTTACGTTACGTACATTATAGATTTTTAGTTCTGCCAGTTAATTTCGAAACAGCCATAATTTGAATTGTACATATATTTGTTGATTATTTATTCGGTATGAATGTATATGATTTATATTCTGTTAAAAAAATAATAGTATAACTTATCTTATTAATCGCTTTTTTTAAATTAAAATCATTATGACATACTATGTGTGCCTTCCATCAAGCGATACGCTACGACACAATGATTTCATCCTTGTTTAACGTTGGCGAACAACAAGGATGTAGTGTTACACTGTGTCACACCATCTGTGTATCTTGTTGGAAGGTACACTATATTAGTAGCAAAGGTGCGTTCCGATATTCACTGCCCATGCCAGTGCAGAAAATCTATAATGCATATAACGTATACTGTATAGTTTTAGCACTGGCAGTGAATATCGGGACGCATCCCAAGTAACATGTAGCAAGTAATACTTTCGAACTGTTTAGAGATTAGATATCAGTTAAAAGAGCTTATTGGCTCATTGCAGATAATAATTTTTAATTTGCAGATTACAAAGAGAAGCGAAACGGCTTTAACAGAATATCTATTGCAAGAAGGCGTCTCAAAAGAGGCTTGTAAAATTCTAAAACGTAAGATTATCTATCAGCGAGATTTATTAATTATTAATTTAAATTTTTTGTGGCATATGCTTTTAAATGTGCATCACAGCAAGAACGGTTTTGCTAAATTGTTTAAAAATTCTAAAAATTTAGCTAGATATAGATTTGTTAATAAATTTTGTTGCACACTATCAAAGTATTTGTGTAAAATATAAAAAAATTTTGATATTCTAGCAATCAGCTTGATCTATACACAAAAAAATATAAACATTTATTATCTAAATCAATGCGTATATAACACTTTATGATATATTATTTCGATATTGCTAATTTTTCAGGCGAATTTCTACGACATAATAACAGGACATGGCTTTTTGCAATTTCGATTTTTGACAGTCCGGAAAACTCAAAGTCCATCTAAAAAGATCAGAAATACTTCAAAACATCCAATACCAAAAAAACCAAAGTTATGTGATGCCAAGGATAAAGATCTTTTGGAAACTCTGCAGTTGGAAGAAAAAGTAAAAATTTTTATGTATTATAGTATAAAATACAGAAATACTTCATATAGAATACGTATAATATATAGAGTTGTAAGTGTATATTTATTTTTTCATTATACTTAGATTGCCTGGATGAATATGAAAGTAACCGACGAATCAAATAAGGTAGCGTTACAGATGGTTTTAACTGAAACGAGACCCAATCGCTTAGTAGAAGTACAGGATGCTAAATACACTATAACTGATATTTTAAAACGATATGGTCCACTTAAAGCCTATCATGGAGACATGGTTAGAAATCATGACAAATGTATATAAGAATTACAAAATTGTATTATTTTCGATTTCTTTTTCAGATTGACTACGAATTTAATGCAATTTGGCCAGGAAAAGATAATTTTTTGGGACGATTCTCAACACAGTATACCCCAAAGATTATTCGTTATATTAATGAAATAAGATCCGATCTTACAAATTTCATGGTGACAGCAAATGGTATAAAAATTCTACATATAAAATAAGTAGTTATTGACTTATAGTTAATAATAATTAAATTTTTGTAATTTCTTAATTTTTTCGACAGAGGATTTAAGAGCACTTTGTGCAATTCCATTATTATTACCAACTCCTAACTATGGGAAAGGAAAAGGATGTAAGGTAAATTTTTATTTTGTTAATTTACACAATATATATTAATTTTATAAACTGCATATAATATATATTTTATAAATATAAATTATAGTCCGATGTAAATTTTACTAAAAAGAACTATAATTACTGATGTTAATTTCAGGGAAAAGGGAAATCTAAGGTTCTCCTATCAAATTCGAAAATCGTCCCTAAATGTAACAAACCACATCCTGATTTGATTAAGTTTATTTCGGTAAGAATTATATACATATATATATATATATATATATATATATATATATACAATGAGTGTGCACGCGTGTGTATTCAGGTACATCTATTTTATTTTATATTAACAAATTTTCATTGTAGGATAGCGAAGATTTGGTAGCACAAACTACATTGGAAGGCGCTTCAGCACAGATACAGCCTTTTTTAATTTGTGCTCAGGCTTCAAATGAAGATTTCAAAGGGCATTTTTTTATTCGAGCGGATGATATAATCATATCCTTAAGAAAAGATCCTATACACGCCTTCGACATTTTGATAAAATTTCACTATATCTTGAATGTGAAATTTGCTCCTTCATTGGAGAACTTTTATAACTTTATTGTGGCCTGCATTATGGACATAGAAAAACCACGTCCCATTTGCGACAATTTAGATATAATATTACAAAATTCATTTGCGACAACAGATATAATAGAAGTTTAATATTTGTTAAATATAATATATTACAAAATTTAATTTAAAAATTTTATTATACTTATATTTCATATTATATATATACATTAGGGTGTCCGTTATTTCCCAAATTTCAAAAATCAGTTTGTTCGCCCCCTAGATCTCTTCTTTGGCACCAAAAATTAATGTAGAAACTCAATATAGTCCGATAAATTAAAATTAAGCCGTGCCACCGAGCACTTCTTTTTTTCCATACAAATAACATGGGGATTTTGCATTTTATCGGCATTTAATTCTC
>NW_017276357.1:25710-26081 GCF_001594065.2 Cyphomyrmex costatus | reverse complement strand
ACTGAAGAAGAAGAGAAGGGAACTGTTGTCTTTTTTACCTTATTATTTTCTTAAATCTAATGACACGTATCATTTGTACGCCAAGTTAAATTCTACCCTTCTTTCTCTCCGACTCGCCCCACTACTCATCATTGTCACTCTCCTTCATATATGTATAATATATTTTTAAATAATTCTTTAAATCATTTTTTATATATATTTTTGATACATCTGTACTTTAACATAATATATTATCACGAAAGTAACTGATATTAAAACATCTATGTAAATATATACAATTTATACTAACTTCGATACATTGTGCACATCCTCCCTCCTCTTTCTCTCCCTCCTCCCTTCCCCACTACTCATCTTTTTCATTTTATTTCACT
>NW_017276357.1:19526-20515 GCF_001594065.2 Cyphomyrmex costatus | reverse complement strand
TTCGAGCATCAAACTAATCACGTGATCTTCTTCTTAGCGAGAGAAAAGCCCTCATCAACCAATCACAATAAATTATTCTCATATTCGACTGCGATTAGCCAAAAAGAAACCGATTCTCTAAAAAAAAGAATCGATTCAGTAAGAATCGAAATTTCGAAAAATCAGATAATAATCGATTATTTTAAGTTTAAAATAATCGATTTTTCGAGAATCGGAAAAGAATTTCCCATCACTAAAAGTCGGTAAGACTTTCAAAAATATACAATGGAAAGCACCCGAACCAAAACGCGTCCGTAACGGTGGGGTGGTTCGTCGGAACTGACTTGTCGTCCTTGTCGACCCGTGTCGACCTGTGTTCCACGAGACGAAAACAGACGAGAATCCCTATAAGCCGCCATATTATTGAGTGTGCATTTCCGTCATGCGGGAGTGACAATCATTTCGCGGATTTTAGCCTCAGTCAACCTACTGTATGTACTTATACTGTGGTCTCGATAAATAAGTAACCTAACCAAATATTGTAAAAAGAAAATAATTATATAGAAATTAATTTGTATTCTTACAGCGGAATTACAGCAGAGAATTTGTGTAATAAAGCAGAAAATATCTAACCTCACTTACGTGTTTGTCTATTCTATGCCATCGATGTGATAGATTTCCTAACCTCAATCCTTTGTTATTGCCGAGGCTCTTTATCTGACTTTAACGATCGTACAGATCGCAGCGGTCGATATTTATTCTAACTTCACTTACGTATTCGTCTATGCTATCGATGTGATTTATAGATACCCGTCTCGCGACCACATTTATCTCTTGCGCCAAAAATTCCAGAATGTATTTCTTCACTTCGTAACTGGCAACAACGACGACAACGACGACGACGACGACGTTTCTTACAAACAAACAAACACCTAGACACTCATTTCCTCGACGACGAACACCTAGACACTCACTTCCTCGAAGGCGAACACGTAGACACCTACTTCCTC
>NW_017276357.1:17126-19249 GCF_001594065.2 Cyphomyrmex costatus | reverse complement strand
AAATCGCGCGCGCGTCATATGTGATACACCATGCAACACTGGTCTGCTGGTTAGATATAGATAGATAGAGTGAGATGATAGATAGAGTGAGATAACACATAAAGTCAAAGGCCCTCTATTATCGGAAAAACGAGATGGACATTTCTTTCCGCTCGACGACGTTAATAATGATGATGACGACGTTTCTTAAAAATGAAACGTGAAAATTCACAGATTCGGACTTTGCGTCGCGATATCTCCGCTCGTAGGGCACGTAGAAAAAAAATGAAAGTACTTTTATCATATAATTTAAGTTTTTCCTGTCGATTGAGCGTATGTAGAACTTGATCGGTTCAGCCATTACTGAGATCTGATCATCTCGACCCGAAAAATTCTCCGTGTCGCGTAAAGGAGGCACGGCAGTGTCGCGCCCTTGGCTTAGCGCCGAGACACTACCGTGTCTCCAGATATATATACACAGGTGTCACAAAAATTTCTTGATATTGCTTTTATGTAGATAGAGCGGACTAAACTAACAATAAGTCAAAAAGTCCTGATAATAGGATTTTTCGATTCTGTTTAGTCTCTTCTATCTACACAAAAGCGATATCAAGAAATTTTTGTGACACCCTAAATAAAAAGGTTTAAATTTTTGAGTATCTCCTTTTTTGAACATGGCTTGAACTTTTCATTTTTATAATATGATTTTTTCGGATATCACTTACTTTTTAGAGTGCGAATATATTACAAATGTATAAAAAAATGATTTAAAAATATTATATAACGAAAGAGAGTGAAATACGGTAAAAAAGAGGGGTGGTGGGGGAGGGGGAGGGGGGAAAAGGTCGGTAGGTCGAAAATGGTGAAGGTGTGAATGAAAGGTGAGAGAGGATGTTAAAAAGTTTTAACACGGTCTTGAATGCGGACAAAAAAGAAGGAGTAGAAGGAGACGTTTCTTAATTTTTCATTAAAATCACCACTTTTTGACCGCTTGTATCTCCAGAACGGCTTGACCGATTAAAAATTTTTTTGGCTCAAATTACTCGTGGCGATGCTGCCTTTCAGGACATATAATGTTCCATTCAAAATTTTGATAAATGTTTATTTTAGGAGACCCAGCTCCGATGACCTTGACCTTGACATATGTTGTCAAGGTCATAATTCTGAGCAACTTTGCCTTAATATAACTAGGTGGCGGACTCCCCTAAAGTGAACATTTACCAAAATTTTTTATATTCTAGTAATTATGCACCCCCGAAAAATGAACTTTGGTTGCTCGGGATAAGACACTTGTAGTGTCTTTCAGTTTTTGAACATGACCGGAGACACTACCGTGTCTCCTGATAAAATAATTAGAAATCTACAAAATATTACTTTATGGTGACAGTCGCTTTCTTCCCCTTATCATGTTGCAAGTTAATTAATTAAAATAGTAAAATTGATCATTCAAAAATTCATAGCGCAGTAATAATCTTATAATAAAATGTTGACAGTCAGTAAATAAAAACGCAAAAAAATTCGTGGTAATATACAGTAGTAGTCCAGGGAAATTGTATTTTTACGTGCCAAACTTGCCACCTGAACTATGGGATATGGAAAAAATCGGAAAAAATCTGGGGAATTCAATGAAATAAAATTAAACAACTAGTTTTGCTGGGAAGTTATTCAAAATGGCGCCCAAAGTTGGCAAAAAACAGTTTTTTTGCAGTTTAAAATAAAAGTATGCATTTTATCAAAAAATGTTTCCTACAAAAGTTGTAGATCTTTTAAAAACCTACAAAAGTTGTTGTATTGAATATGTAAATTAGTGCAAAAATGACTTAGTTATCGCGAAAAAATGGCTTTAAATCGCTGTTTTTTAAATTGCCTGTATCTTTTTGAATAAAACAGATATCCTGCTGAAACTTTCAAAAAATATAGCGCTCAATGAGCAGAAAATTTTCGTTTTTTATTTGTATCAAAATGTGGTATAGGTGTCGCATAAAACGGTTTTTTCGAAAAAAAATCACTTTCGTAGAACGCGATTTAAACAGGTTCTGTAGCACTTACAGACAAAAATCAAAGCTGAAAATTTTCTTAAAGAGTTGTACTACCACGTGAAATACGTGCGCGCACCGTTAATTAATTAATTAATGGCCAAAAAT
>NW_017276357.1:11021-13681 GCF_001594065.2 Cyphomyrmex costatus | reverse complement strand
GGATAATTTACTGTGAGTGAATATCCAAGTACTGGCGGATTGTTATTGTTGTGTGTGAGCACTGTGAATATTGCTGTCCTCTGTGGTACTGTGAGTATCAAGACACCATGAAACCGTTGGAAGGAAACGATTTTACTGTGTATGAGCTGAAAGATGCTCTTCGTGAGCGAGGATTGTCCACCGCCGGTGTCAAAACAGAGCTGATTTTACGATTGAGTGCTGTAGATTCAGATATCTGGGCGATTCTGAACGAGAAACGGAATCAAGCGGCGACCGGAAGTGCGTCAATGGCGGACGCAGGACAAGAAACGACGAACGAATCGGTGAGTCCGGAAACCAATACGGAAGTAGGATCGAGACCTTTACCGTTATTACCAGAAGAATCTGAGAGTCATCTGCAACGCGAGTTGGAATTGATTCGAAGAGAGAGAGAGCTACTGGAGAGAGAACAGCAGTTACTGCGACGAGAGCGCGAAATAACGAGAAGTGATTCGAGGTCGAGCAGCGTCGCCTCGATAACTGGAGGTGTTCGTAGCATAAAAGACCTTCTGCCAGAATTTGATGCAAAAGACAACACGTTCTGGAGATGGAAAAATCAACTAGAGTTGCTGAGGAATTCGTATCAGTTGGACGACAGCGCTACCAGAGTCCTGATAAGCTCGAGATTGAAAGGGCGAGCGCTTACGTGGTTCTACTCGAAGGCGGAATACTTGACATTGAGCATCGAAGATTTATTAAAAGAAATGGAACAGATGTTCGATCTGCGACCCGGTAAACTGTCGCTTCGCAAAGAGTTCGAAACTCGCGTGTGGAAAACCGACGAGTCATTTTGTGAATACTATCACGAAAAAGTTATTCTCGCGAATAGAGTGCCGATAGAGGAGGACGAGCTTGTTGACTATCTTATAGAGGGCATCGCTGACAAGCGCTTACAGAACCAGGCGCGCGTAATGAATTTCCAGTCAAGGATGGAATTGCTGAAATCTTTTGAGAAAATCAGTCTCGAATCAAGAAGATCCGACGACGATAAACAGCGGAAAGATGCCGTGAAATCGTCCAATGCGAAGACGGAGACGCCATCGATGAAAGGGAAGACAATAAAGTGTAACAAGTGCAACGAGTTGGGGCACATCGCTAAATACTGCAAGCGTTTTACTGCGTCGATATCAACGGAGAAAAGAGCCTGTTTCGTATGCGGTTCGACGGAACATTTGGCTAGAGATTGCTCTGAACGGAGGCAACTGGCGACTACGGAGACTGGAGCGAAAACTGCGCAAACTGCGTCGGCAAATGTGATACAGTCTGTTGTACTGCCAAAACCATATATGGTCACTGTAAAAATTTCTCCTAGCGATGAACGCGGTAGATACATATGTAATAGATGCGATGATTGATTCGGGTTCGCCGATTAGCTTAATTCGCGATAGTCTTGTTGGAAACGATGTTTGCGATTCGATAAATGAAGATACCAGTCAGTTTTGCGGAATTAATGGTTCGCGTCTTAAGATACTAAGAATTTTCTATGGCGATGTAGATATACAAGGTGTGCGTACTAAAATAAAGTTTTATACGGTATCCGATGATGCAATGGCATTTAAAGTACTTTTAGGTAGAGATTTTCTGGCATGCTCGCGGTTACGTATTACCTTCGGAGATATTGTCAAAATAGAAAGTGTAGATGAGCCTTATGATAAACAGATATTGAATGTCGCTCTTGTTGAACAATTTAATAGCGGATGTGATGAATTCCAAATTAATCCGGCGATCGGTCAAGAGAAAAGTAATGAAATTCGCGAAATTTATAAATCGAGTTATCTTAAAAACTTTCAAGCGGTTAAAAGTGGACCTGATTTTAAAATGAATATCGTTCTTAAACATGATCAACCAATCAGCGCGCGTCCACGTAGACTATCTTTTGCCGATAAAGAAGCGTTGCAGAAAATTTTGGATGAGTTGTTACAAAAGAAATTTATTCGAACAAGTAACTCACCATACGCTAGTCCAATAGTTTTAGTACAAAAGAAAAATGGAGAGCGTCGACTTTGTGTAGATTTTCATGAGCTCAACAAGATTACAGTGCGTGATAATTTCCCGACTGAGCTTATTGATGACAATATTGATCGTTTAAGAAATAAAAAATATTTCTCTGTGTTGGACTTAAAAGACGGATTTCATCATATTGAGATGCATGAAGAATCCATAAAGTTTACATCATTTGTGACACCGTTAGGTCAATACGAGTATCTGAGAATGCCCTTCGGTTTGACGAATGCTCCGCGTGTCTTTCAACGTTTCATACATTTAGTATTTGAAAAACTTATACGAGAACATAAAGTCTTGTTGTATCTCGATGATATCTTGGTTGCTACAGAGAGCATCAATGAACATTTAAATATTTTATCTGAGTTATTTGAGTTAGCGGGTAAAAGTCATTTGCAATTTCGTTTGGATAAATGCTACTTAGTTCAAACCGAAATAAAGTATCTTGGATACTACGTGAATCAGCATGGTATACGACCGAGCGATGAAAATATTGACGCTGTATTAAGCTACCCGATTCCGAGAAATGCGAGGGAAGTCCATCGCTTTGTAGGTCTCGCGAGTTATTTTCGTAGATTTGTTCCCAATTTTTCATTAATAGCCAAACCATTATACGAGTT
>NW_017276357.1:0-8661 GCF_001594065.2 Cyphomyrmex costatus | reverse complement strand
TTTTTTTTTCAAAATTCGTAGAAAAATTGCCGCTATCGATTGGTAAACATGCCATTATGGTATCAATTTCAACGAAGGAGATAATCGACATTTTTAGGGTCAAAATTTTTGTTCCTTTTTTGAGGTTATTTTTGGCCATTAATTAATTAATTAACGGTGCGCGCACGTATTTCACGTGGTAGTACAACTCTTTAAGAAAATTTTCAGCTTTGATTTTTGTCTGTAAGTGCTACAGAACCTGTTTAAATCGCGTTCTACGAAAGTGATTTTTTTTCGAAAAAACCGTTTTATGCGACACCTATACCACATTTTGATACAAATAAAAAACGAAAATTTTCTGCTCATTGAGCGCTATATTTTTTGAAAGTTTCAGCAGGATATCTGTTTTATTCAAAAAGATACAGGCAATTTAAAAAACAGCGATTTAAAGCCATTTTTTCGCGATAACTAAGTCATTTTTGCACTAATTTACATATTCAATACAACAACTTTTGTAGGTTTTTAAAAGATCTACAATTTTTGTAGGAAACATTTTTTGATAAAATGCATACTTTTATTTTAAACTGCAAAAAAACTGTTTTTTGTCAACTTTGGGTGCCATTTTGAATAACTTCCCAGCAAAACCAGCTGTTTAATTTTATTTCATTGAATTCCCCAGATTTTTTCCGATTTTTTCCATATCCCATAGTTCAGGTGGCAAGTTTGGCACGTAAACGCTGTTTTTTCGACAATTTCCCTGGACTATAGTTGTCTTCCTAAATTCGTTGGAGCAAGATTGCAAAAGGAAGAGCAAGTGATTTCAATAATTGAGATAAGTAACGGAATGATAAAGAAAAAGCTCTACATAGTCAGGAATACAGAAATATTTCTTATTATAAATACATATTTTTGATAAAAATTAAAATCATGAAAGACATATTATTTATTTCAAGTTGGAAATCAGTACGTATATGTACTTACCTACATACATATAGTATGTAGATATAGAACTGCATACTTATGTTACGTATTAGTATTGTATGTATGTATATGTATACGAACAGTCTTTACAATTGAACACTTTTGTTTTATATCACGATATAATAAGAAAGCTTTATAATAATAAAAATAAAAATTATATTTATCTATGATTAAGTATTTATAGCAAAGCAAATTATATGAGTATTTATATTAGTTGGATTATTTATAATATAACTATTTAGATCAGATTTATTAGATTAGCAATTTGAAATGAGCGAATTTGTGATAGTTGAATATTAAAACTCGAAAGAAGCTAATCAGATAATAATAATTCAATACAATTACATAAATACGCTTAATTAGGAGATAAAGAATGACCGGTCTTCTTATAGAGTTTTCTTGTATATAATAGATAGTAGATCAAATAATATTAACGTATAACATATTATATTATTATTTATTAGACATATGTTTTAATATAGTATGTATAACATATTTTTATTTATTATACATATGTTTTAATATATGTATATTATAATTATTATTCAGATTTTATGTCTATACGTATAAATGTATATTATAGCGTACTATTTTATATTTTTCTCCTCTCATACTTTTTAAATTCATACAAGAATTTAAAATCTGTTAGTGATATTATATGAGTGAAAGGTGAGAGAGGAAAGAGGTGCACATGACTGCGGACAGAAAAGGAGAAAGAGAAAGAGACGTTACTTCATTTTTCATTAATATCATCACTTTTCGAACGCTTATATGTCCAGAACGATTCTTGACCGATTTTAAATATTTTTAACTTAAATTACTCGTGGCGATGCTGCCTTTCAGAATATATTACGTGCGATACAAAATTTTTTATATTTTAGTAGTTATGTACCCCCGAAAAATGGATTTCAGTGGTTCGGGATAAGAGACTTATAGTATCTTTTAGTTATTGAACATGACCGAAGATACTACCGCGTCTCCTGATTATGGTAATTCAAAAATAAATATCAAAAACATGAAATTTATATAATAATCTATTTGTTGTTTTCTTAATTAATTTTACCACTGCTTTTTTTGCGTTTTATATGATGAAGTTTGAATATTTTTTATTAATAAAAATATATGCTGTCTTTCTCTTTCTCTCATTGTTTTATTTATTTGGTAGCTGACGTATATATACAGGGTATCTATAAATGTCCGAGCAAATATTTTGCAATTCATTGAAGTTATGTTGCGAGAAGTGCAAGACAAGTCGTTGTACGATAGAGTATGAAAATTAGGCGGCGTTGTAGGAGAAGTGCTATTGTTACTGTTATTGCTGCCGTTCATACTGCCGCTCAAACTGCCATTTAAACTGCCGTTCATGTTGCCGTCTATATTGCCATTTATTCTCGCGGTCGCTGATGGATATTGATTGCGGAATGCCATATCGATATTTCTAATGCCCCATTTCAGCACCCGTCTGTACGAAATTTCGTACTCCTGTTCCCTCGATGGTATTTGCGGTTGAAGATATTGCGGCGGTGAATTTTGTTGGAAGAACTGCGGCGGTGAACTTCCTTGCAACTGGTGTTTTGCTAACCGTTGCTGAATGCGCTGCTGCGGTAATGGATTTGTGGTGATGGACTGATTATGTTGCTGAGACGGAGAATTCTGTTGTAATTGCGGCGACGAGGTGGTAAGTTGCTGACAAAGTTGTTGAGGCGGCGAATTTTGTAAGTGTTGATGCGGTGACGGATGCTGTGGACAGACTTGTTGTGGCGGCGAACTATGAAGATGTTGCTGTGGAGACGGGTGCTGATAGAGTTGCTCAGGCGGCGAGTTCTGTTGCAGATGCGGCTGCGACAAGTGCGACTGAATGCGTTGCTCAGACGGCGAATGGTGTTCCAGTTCTTGCGTTTGATGCTGTTGCGACTGCGATTGCGTTTGAAAATGTAGGTGTTGCGATTGATACTGTATATACGGCGAGTACTGAGTTGTGTAGTGCCATCCGGACATCACGTCGGCGTGGTTGAAAAACTGAGGGATCGAACTCGGCTGATGCTGAGGATGTAACGCCGGTGTCGCGGGTATGGCTCTCGATGGATAGCCATACCAGTATTGGGTCCCCTCAATGGGAGCCGCAACCGCAGAATGTGGTTGGACCTGTTGCGTCGGCGTTTGCTGATGTGTTTGTTGCATTATCGGTTGATGTTGCTGTGAGTTATCAGCGACCTGGTGCTGCTGTTGGCGGTATGGGATCGTCTGGTTGTAATGAATCGTATTGATGATGTTCGATATGGTATTCGGTTCTCCAGAGACGACGTCTTCACGGCACGATGGCATTTCGAATTGGACTTAACTTGCACAATAAACAAACTGTCTGTTTCTTTAAACACAGATAATTAAAATCACAAAAATTGCAGATTAACGTGAGTTGTTACGATGTATATTCACGACACTGGGTGACACAAACAATGAAACCGGCACAGTTGAAACGTATAAATGTTATTGCTAGTTCCCGACCGAACGCGTTTTGTCCAATATCGATATAGAACTGACAACGTAACTCCAGCGTTTACTAGTTGAAGTAAATCCAACGGGGCAACTCGGTTTGGTGGGGAACTGCCTGTATCTCTAGCTCCGCCTCTCACCGTGCTGCATCGAACGGCCAATCTACATCCGGCACCCAACATAATGGTGTCCAACGAGAATGTCGCGGAACAGTAGGTATGTCGCCCGCCTACAAGAAGAGAATCGATAGAAAGAGAGAGAAATCGACTCTTGTAGCTCCACCTTCTCGATAAGGTATGTTGTTGATCTTTACATTTGGGGAAAAATTGACCGGTTATTCTCCTCGTAACAACTGCATTTTGAAGATAGACTTCATCTTTTTTCAATCTTCTAATGATACAATAGATAAAAATTAACTCCTACTTGTTACATTTAGTTTTCATTTATTGGAGATATATTTAGAGATATTAAAAAATCTAGATTTGATTCGGTTACATAATTTTCTTTTTTTTTTAATTGGAAAGGTTACAATTAAATTTGCTAATTTAGAATTTTAGGATATTGAAGTTTGTGATCTCCTAGACGATGCTGCAATGATAACGATGATTGATCAGATAATCTAATTTTCCTCTGTGATATACGTATATTTATTATAATTATTTTCATACGTATTAAACTAAATTCTTTTTACTTCGTTCCTTTTCTTCTCAGGCAGCTGTCTATATTTTACTAGAAATTTTAAATAAATAATAAAGTTTTTGAAATTTATTTGAGCGGATATTGATTCAATGTGATAAAGTTTACATTTTAATATTTAATTTTCTTTTTCTATAATTATAGAAAAAATTTGCCTTTTCGCATCTGGCTCACATTAGCCTTTATTTTATAATACAGTAATATATGGTAGTTCATTTTGTAGTAGGTAAAGTATAGAGATAAATATCATATATTACAGCAAAAGCATGAGATACTTTTATAGTAATTTTAATAGTTGCCATTTAATACGTTATTATAAAATAGGTAGTATTTCTATATGCATTATCATAGAGTTTTGTATGAATCATAATTTTTTAAATCTCATTACAAATATCAATTGATAATTTGATATCGCAATGGCACATAAATCACGGCACTGTACACGCATATATCTACAATATCCACACAGTATCTACAGTATTAATCGGTGCATTCGCGCAATATACTATTTTATTGCGTGGTCGTAACAAAATCGTATACAATTCCGGGATGTATAACACTTATAAACCGTACGAAAAGTTCATAAATCATTTCGCCGCTTAGATGATTTAGAACCGAAAACTTAAGTTTATCGTGGCTGCGATTAAGATCGATAATCGTTGTTTATTACGTTTACTTAAGTTGAAGTAGGAACGCTATGTGTTTAATAAGAGATGAGTGCGTAACAAATTATTATACTTATACCGAATGATATGCTCATAAGTCAATTAATTTCTTACTTTATTCTTGCACATAGTTAGCGTTCGATAATCTTGAGTTTTCGATTTTATGAGAAAACCTTATGAGACTCTTTTTTAATTATTAATAAACTATACAGGGTGATTCAAAATTCCCGCACTCGGAGTACAAGACGTAATACTTTACGCTAAGACAAACAACTTTTCGCGCGTAACCATGATTTTTCGAGGTGGCCTGGTAGTGTATATGGTTTGGCAAAAACCAGTAGTCTGGAACAAAAATAAAAAATTTGTGATTATCTATGATATACTGGCTATCGGCTAACGGAGCCTTTTTTTTTTTTAAATTTTTGGCGCCGAGAAAAAAATTCCTGAATTTTTAGTTTCATTTTTTGTCAAAAAAAATAAGTTATTATTATTAATAACTTTTGAACAAAACAAAATATTGAAAAAACCGTCCGTTAGCCGAAAGACACTAGTCTTTAGTATATGTGTACCAAATTTCAAGTCGATTCGTTAAATAGATCCCGAGAAATCGTATACACCGTCTTGAAAAACATAGTTTCGCGTTTAAAGTTTTGGTACTAGTTTTTTCAGTGATAAAATTTATTTAAGCATCTTACCCTTAATCTGCCATTTCTGCCTCATAAAAGGAATCTTCTTCTTCACATTCTTAGCCCGTTCTTAGTTTCTTCGCAGAAGCACTTGTCAAAGCCGTTTCACTCTCAAACATATGACGATTCGGTATCGCCGGTCTTTCTTTGTTTTCGACAATTCAATGAAAAAAAATTCTAGCGGGTATGAGACCTTTTCCCTTTTATTCTAGAGGGTTCAAAGGATTTTTTAAGTCAATAACCAAATTTTCGATTTTTTAAAAATTCTGGAGTGTACTAACCCTTTAATAAAACTAACACATGTAAATAAATATTTTTGATAGATTTTTTTATCGTATTCTTCATCTTAAGACTTAAAGGATAAAGAATTTTAATATACCTTAAATCGAATATTTTATTTTATTTTTAATCACTGTTCAAAATAGAGATCAGTTTGTCAACATTTGAGAGAGTTATGTATTCACATAATCAGTAAGTTATTCTTTAAGTTTAATGATATTTATCATACGCAATTGTGTGATATTTAGAATTAGAACTCTCATCTCGCAAAACGTATTGTATTCATATGTATCTACATTTTTAAATGGTGCGATGGCATCAGAGACAATCCTTTTAATCATTTATTACGTAAGTGACGAAAGCAATTATTATTATTATTATTATTATTATGTATTATTTAAGGCTGTATTAAGATGTCATGAAGTAATTTATAATAGAGCCATATTTGAATCTTCAAATGTTATTTTCGAATAATAGCCGAGATATGTACACTAGGGTGTCCGTTATTTTGGCGATTTTCGAAATTTGTACGGGACCCCACCCTAACTTTTTAGTAAAAAAATAACAAAAATTTTGGCGCTAATAAAAAGTTCCTACGATGATTCTAAGTGGAGGCTCATCGATGTTGAAAATTAACCCGTAAATCTTATGGGAAAAAACATTTTTTTAGTATTTCTTCGGGCATTTCCACCGCAGTCAGTCTAAAAATCCAGCAAGTGAGATATCTTTTCTTGAATGTTTTCCACGTGAAATGAATCTAGGCGGAACAAAATCGATCAATTTCCGGCCGAGTTATTTCACTTTGAACTTCAATAATTTTTTTTGTGAACATTTGTATTTTACTCCCGTTGAATTGGAAAATAAATTATGAACTTACAGAAATTTAATAAAAGTAGAATATGCACCAAGAGGGGATAATGGAGGTTTCACAATTTTCAATTTCGAAATTTTTTGTCATATCAAAGAATTAATATCACAAACAACATGAAATAAAAAAAATTGCAGGTAACGAAAAGTGCACGGGACAATTAATAAGAAAGATATTTATCAGCTTGCAGATTTCTCGCGTTCGAAGAAGAGCAATATTAAAGGGACCGTATGGCGTCCAGAAATTTTTTTTCAATGACGACAGGTATGGCTTTCGAAAGGAAAAAACGTAAGGAATATGATCGTATTTCGTGCAATAACTTACGATTTTTTTCTCTCGAGTTATAGCGAATAAACTAAACCTTCATTTCCTTCACCTGATTTTAGTAAAAAAAAACTTCTTCATAAAAACTGCGGTAATTCGGCTACAAATTATCGTTTTTAACTTGTAAGGTGGTCATTTTAATCGCAAAACTATAAGGAATGTGAAATTCAATGGTTCATGATTTTAAAATGCATTCTAACAGAGCTACTGTAATTTTATTGAGAGATTTTAGGCTCTTCTCATTTTTTGGGTGAAAAATTATTGAAGTTCAAATTGGAATAACTCGGCCGGAAATTGATCGATTTTGTTCAGCCTAGGTTCATTTCACGTGGAAAACATTCAAGAAAAGATATCTCACTTGCTGGATTTTTAGACTGACTGCGGTGGAAATGCCCGAAGAAATACTAAAAAAATGTTTTTTCCCATAAGATTTACGGGTTAATTATCAACATCAATGAGCCTCCACTTAGAATCATCGTAGGAACTTTTTATTAGCGCCAAAATTTTTTTTTTTTTTTTACTAAAAAGTTAGGGGGGGGGGGTCCCGTACAAATTTCGAAAATCGCCAAAATAACGGACACCCTAATGTATTATATATCAATGTAATATATATATATATAAAATATTGTGTGTGTGTGTGTGTGTGTGCGCGTGCGTGCGTGCGTGCGTGTGTGTATAAATCGTTGAAAATATTTTATATATACGGGTGACCCATTTTAACTTCCCCACCGGATTATCTTGAAGGGAATGCATTTTCTGAAAAAAAGTTTCAGATATAAGTTTTAGTATTTTTCCCTGGCTATTTAATGGCTATATTGAATTTGACCTCGATTGTGAATGTGAAGGTCATTTAAAGGTCAAGTTTATTTTTTTAAATGGGAACCACTATTTTTTATCGCAGATTTGGAAAGAGCGGAAAATTTCACGTCCGAATATGACCTTGACAATAATCTACAGTTCAACGTCAAGGTCATTTTAAAGTGAAAGTTCCAGACGTCCGTTACGACAAAATATCTCGGCGGGATTGCATTGTTTGGAAAAATGTTACGTACATAAGTTTCAGTATTTCGAGTTGGCTACCTGGTGGTGACCTTGAAAGTAACCTTGGAACCAAGATTAGGGGTCATTTGAAGGTCAAAATATTGTCCTTAATGGGACCAACTGTTTTTGAATCCGGGATCAAAAAGAGCGGTAAATTCTGCATTCAGACATATGTATAATTTTGTAATTAAAAATAATTTCATCATCTCAGGCTTTAAATGTTCTAAATGAGTGTTCCAGTTTCATACGTTATTTGTAAATCCCTGCTCTTGGCATTACCTACGATCAACGACGTGGACGTAGCAGAAATCTGACCGCTCCGGGGTGATAGATTAACGAGAGTGTGGCACGCGTTTGAAGATGATTTCAAGATCAAGTCAGTTTAAGGTCACATTTCAAGGTTATTGGGTCCAATCCGTTTTACGTTGAAATGACCTTCAAATGTGACCCCAAGGTCAAACATACTTGACCTTGAAATGACCTTCAAATGTGACCCCAAGGTCAAACATACTTGACCTTGAAATGACCTTCAAATGTGACCCCAAGGTCAAACATACTTGACCTTGAAATGACCTTCAAATGACCTCTAATCTTGGTTCCAAGGTTACTTTCAAGGTCACCACCAGGTAGCCAACTCGAAATACTGAAA
>NW_017276356.1:6546-9232 GCF_001594065.2 Cyphomyrmex costatus | reverse complement strand
ATCGGTTGCTCTTTAGCACTGAACGGCTGCTATAGCGCTGTTAAATATTGGCTGCTATTAGCGTTAAATTTATTTGCTGTTGTTAGTGCTGAATTTTAAAATATATCGGTTGCTCTTTAGCGCTGAACGGTCTATTATTCATAGCACTAACAAATATTAGCTATTATTAATATATTATTTTTGTTATTGGCATTGTATAAGATACCTATAATTTGAATGATTTAAAATGTTCAAATTTAAAAAATCAAAAAATAACATGTCTATAAACAAAAAAATATCTTTAATGCCTGAAGAGAGAAATATAATAATTCATGGTGAATGGTTGTACTGATGTACATATGGATCTTTTCCAACAACTTTTAACAAGTTGTTCGAATTATAAACCTATTGAAACGTGGCGAATACAATTATTAGATACGATACAATCTGTACCAAAAGACACAAAACATATTCAAATATTGCATAGTTCATCTAACCCATCAGATGGACACTGGGTATGTAGTTTTCATGATAGAAAAAAAATATATATATGATTCTTTAAATAATAAATCATTGCACGATCAACATAAACAATTTTTGGAAAGATTATTTCCAACATATGATTTTGAAAAAAATCCAGTTAAATTTCCAATCATGCAACATCAATCAAATTGTAGTGATTTTGGTGTGTTTGCCATAGCTTTTGCTATTTCATTATTATTTAATATTAAGCCTGATAAAGTAAACTATGAACATAAGTTAATGCGGCCACATTTATTAAAAATTTTTGAAACAAATATAGTTGAGCATTTTCCTCAAGATTCACAATATGGCGTTCTACAAAAAGTACTTCCCTTAGGAGTCATAAAAGCAAGAGAGGCTGAAGCACTTGTTAAACATATAGAACGTCAAAATGAAACGGAACAATAAAAATTGTCTCGATTAAAAAAACGTTGTGATATTTATTTATCTCAGAAAAATTTCTCTGAAAAAGAAGTTATTGAAAATAATCACGCAAAAAAACGTTTTAAGGAATCAGACCTAAATAACTATCAATATGCACAAGATGTTGATAATTGTGCTAATTTTTCTGAAAAAGAACTTATTGAAAATAATGAAGCAAAAAAACGTAAAAAGGGACAAGATCTAGATAATTATCGTGTTAAAAAAAGGTTTCGATATGCACATGATATAGAAAATAATCGTAGTGTTGAACAGCGATGTCGATATAAAATAAATTTATTAAATAAACAAGTTAAACAAAAAAAAACATGTCTATAAACAAAAAAATATCTTTAATCGCTGAAGAGAGAAATATAATTATTCATGGTGAATGGTTGACTGATGTACATATGGATCTTTTCCAACAACTTTTAATAAGTTGTTCGAATTATAAACCTGTTGAAACGTGGCGAATACAATTATTAAATACGATACAATCTGTGCCAAAGGACACAAAACATATACAAATATTGCACAGTTCGTCTAACCCATCAGATGGACACTGGGTATGTAGTTTTTATGATAGAAAAAATATATATATATATATATGATTCTTTAAATAATAAATTATTGCACGATCAACATAAACAATTTTTGGAAAGATTATTTCCAACATATGATTTGGAAAAAATCCAGTTAAATTTCCAATCGTGCAACATCAACCAAATTATAGTGATTGTGGTGTGTTTGCCACAGCTTTTGCTATTTCATTATTATTTAATATTAAGCCTGATAAAGTAAACTATGAACATAAGTTAATGCGGCCACATTTATTAAAAATTTTTGAAACAAATATAGTTGAGCATTTTCCTCAAGATTCACAATATGGCGTTCTACAAAAAGTACTTCCCTTAGGAGTCATAAAAGCAAGAGAGGCTGAAGCACTTGTTAAACATATAGAACGTCAAAATGAAACGGAACAACAAAAATTGTCTCGATTAAAAAAACGTCGTGAAAACAATCGTGCTGAACAGAATAAATTTAAGTCCAGTCTTGTTAAAAAAAATATTGCTCAAAATATTATTCGAAAATATAAAAAGTTTCGATCTAAAAATTATATACAAATGAATAATTCTGTAATAATAACAAACATTATCAAAAAATTAGATATTAAAGATTATATTTGTAACGACCTAACTTTCGTATGCGCGGATGTAGCTCGTCGGTTTGGTCGTATTCCCAGATACGAAAGAGGTTCGAACGGAGGAGAATGCAGGTGGAGCAATACTCTCGGACAAGGTGTTCGTGTAATAAATCAGCTTTTATTAATCGTCGCTAGTATTAGATGTATATGTATTTTCAATTTACAGCTGAAAGAACGCTAAGAGACGCGCGGTAGATAGAATGAAAGAAAGAAAGAAAGAAAGAAAAGTAAGAAAGAGAAAAAGAAATGTCGAAAAAACTAATGTAAGCATACGGTGATAGCGGCCGGTGAAAAAAACCGGCGTGCCGTGCAAGGCACGTCGTGCGGTGCGTCGGTGTGTGTGTGTGTGGGTGCCGTGTATGTGTGCGTTGACGTGCGTTCGGCGGGCGAAATCCGCCGTGTCGCTCCCACTGGCGCGGAACGGTGTGTATAAGTCGGTGTGTGTGTGCGTGCGTGTATGCCGGTGTGCGTGTTGTGCGCTATGCGTTGAGCCTTTTAAACCTCACGCGTCGCTGTGTCTATGCATAGAATGCTTATCGCGGCCTATCGGTTGCTTTCTTA
>NW_017276356.1:2180-5095 GCF_001594065.2 Cyphomyrmex costatus | reverse complement strand
TGCGGCGGTGTGTAACGGTGTTTTATGTTGTATGTGGTGAGCAGTTTCCCTAATTGTGCTGATTTAAACTGCGTGCCATTGTCCGAGACTATGCTCTCCGGGCATCCGTGTCGAAGGATGACATGCTCTGAGATTGCTTTGGTGACGGCGGGCGCGGTGGCGCGGCGGAGGGGCTTCAGTTCTACCCACTTGGAAAATCTGTCCTGCATGTTTAATAACCATGTATTACCGTACTTCGAGCGGGGTAAAGGTCCCACTAGGTCTATGGTGACGCTTTGCCACGGGCGGCATGATTCCGTCGCGTGTAACAAGCCGGCCGGCTTTGCCTGTAAGACTTTGTACCGTTGGCAATTCTTACAGTTCCGGACGTATTTCGCGATATCCCGAGCCATCCCGGGCCAAAAGAATACGTGCATAATTCGCGCTATGGTTTTGGCGATGCCTAGGTGCCCGGCCGTGGCTTCGTCATGGTGTATGCGTATGATATCGTCGCGGCGCTCTCGCGGTACACATTCTTTCCACTGCTTTTCGGATGGTGTTTCGGTAAAGTTCAGGTCATGTAGTAGGTGGCGGTATAGACGGTCGTCGTTGATTTCGTAATCAGGGTGCTCATGGGGTTTGTCCCGGACGGCAGTGAACAACCGGCGGTACCACGGGCACCGGCTGGTCGCCGCGGCGGCGGCGGATATGGGTTGACGCGACAGGGCGTCGGCCACGCGGTTTAAGGTTCCTCGGCGGTATTTTACGCTGAAATCGTATTGTTGTAGTTCGAAAGCCCATCGGCCGAGGCGGCCGGTGGGGGATTCGAGTCGTTGCAACCACTTGAGAGACTGGTGATCCGTTATTACAGTGAAACAGTATCCCTCGAGGTAGTCTCGCATGCGTCGGACGCCCCAGACGACGGCCAGGCATTCGAGCTCGGTCGCGCTGTAATTGCGTTCCGGCGGACTCAGGGTCCGGCTGGCGTAGGCGATGACACGTTCGCCTTCCGGGAAGTTCTGCGTCAATACTGCGCCGAGCCCGGTGCCACTGGCGTACGTCTGCAGCATGAATTGCCGCGTGAAATCAGGACATGCGAGGACTGGGGCCGTAGTGAGCGTATGTTTCAATTTCTCGAACGCGGTTTGTTCGTCCGCTCCCCATGACCAGCGGGCGTGCTTACGCGTTAAGGCGGTGAGAGGGGCGGCTACGGTGGCGAACCCCTGTATAAAACGTCGGTACCAGGATGCAACCCCGAGGAATTGCCGGATATGTTTCACTGTTTGCGGGGTCGGCCAATTTTTTTATTGATTCAACTTTGTCGGGGTCGGTTCTCAGCCCCTGACGGTCTATTACGTGACCGAGGTATGTCAGGCGGTCTACGCAAAATTTACATTTCTCGGAGTTTATCCTGAGCCGGGCTTCGCGGAGGCGTCGGAATACTTCCCGTAATATTTCGAGGTGCTCGGAAAAAGTACCGCTGACGATAATAATGTCGTCTAAATATACGAAGACCCGTGGTTCGAGCTCGGGGCCGAGGATGGTGTCCAGTAACCGTTGGAAGGTGGCTGGCGCGGAATGTAATCCAAACGGCATGACTTTAAACTGGTACAATCCCTTCCCTGGTATTGTGAAGGCTGTGATCGGCTTGCTCTCGGCGGTGAGCGGTATTTGCCAGTACCCGTTTTTAAGGTCTAATGTCGTTAAGTATTTTACCCCTCGTAACTTGTCGAGGGTGGCTGTTATCTGAGGCAGGGGATAAGCGTCAGGCTCGGTTACTTCATTTACGCGCCGGAAATCAATACAGAATCGATTTTTTCCGTTCTTCTTTTTGACAATCACCACCGGAGAGCTCCACGGGCTCACTGTGGGCTCGATTATATCGTCACGAAGCATTTGCTGTACTTCGTGATCGATTACGGATTGTACGGCTGGGTTGCGGGGACGGTAGCGTTGCTTAATTGCCCGCGTATTCGGTTTCACGCGTATACCATGGTGTGCGAGGGTCGTGGGGCCCTGCACTGTCTCAAACTGAGGTAACTCTTCTTGAAGAAATACCTCCAGCTCGCGCTCCTCGGTCGCGGTACGGGTCGCGAGCCCTTCTGCGGTCGCGATAATCGCGCGTCCCCCCGTTGTAGTGTTCGGCGGGGGCGCGGGTATTGCGTATCCTAGTTGTGCCCATAGGTCCATGCCTATAAGCACGGCGCTCCTCAGGGTAGGCATTAGGCAGAATGTGTGCCATAATTGTCGTTCCCCGATGACGATTGGCAGTTCGATCGAGCCTGGTAAGGTTATTACTTGCCCATCGGCCAACTGCACCTCCCGGTCGTTGTTATCGGGGGTGCCCGGGGTCCCCTCTAATAGTTTACGCGTTTCCTCATTAATGAACGAGATTTCGGATCCGGTGTCTAGTAATGCGGATAATCGGGTGCCATAAATGGACACTTCCAGGTGCGGCCTTGGCGTGAAAGTTATTCGGGGGACCGGGGGGCGGCCAGGACTTCCCCGGTCGATGCCTCGTTTCCTGGCGGTGGGTGGCACTCTTTTGTCAGGATCCCGTCCTTCCCGCATTGCGAACAGAATTTGCGAGAGGGTCTTTTACATTCAAACCGCGTGTGTCCGCGTTGTTTGCATCGCCAACAACATTCGGCGCGATTGTAGGCTACGGCTGCTGTAGCCTCTGGCACGGGCTCTTTGATTTTTGCTTCCGCCTTCTCCAATAGTTGGAGGCGTTCGCAGTTTCCGGCTTCCCGGCTAAGCTCTCGGATTGTGCGTATGTCATGTCGCCGGATGCGCCATTGGTATGCAATACGCATATTTCGGTATAGGTACTCTACCTGTCGGGTTTCCTCTGTTATCCCGGCGCGGTTAAGTAACGCGGTTAATGCAGTGGAGTATTTAAAGTACGACTCCCCGGGTTTTTGTTTTCGGGCGTG
>NW_017276356.1:0-764 GCF_001594065.2 Cyphomyrmex costatus | reverse complement strand
CTCTCTCTCTCTCTCTCTCTCTCTCTCTCTCTCTCTCTCTCTCTCTCTCTCTCCTTCACTCTTTTCCCTTCACTTTCAGAATCGCTTCAGCAACCGCTGCCTCAAACGATTCTCTCTCTTTCTCTACTCTTAAGAATTGCTTCAGCAACCGCTGCCTCAAGCGATTCTCTCTCTGTCTCTACTCTTCAGAATTGCTTCAGCTACCGCTGCCTCAAGCGATTCTCTCTCTGTCTCTACTCTTCTGAATTGCTTAGCGTCTGACCCCTCAAGCAATTCTTTCTTTCTTTTTATTTTCCGAATTGCTTAGCGTCTGACGCCTCAAGCGATTTACTTTCCTTATTCTTTTATTTCCCGAATTGCTTCAGCGTCTGACGCCTCAAGCGATTCTCTCCTTTATTCTTTCTTTTCCTCTATTCTCTCTCTCTCTCTCTCTCTCTCTCTTTCTCTCCTTGAATTCTTCTTTTCCTTCCTAACTCCTCTAATGAGAGAAATATGCCTATAGATGGTATGGAACAATAAGCATCGCGCGGGACGCCGGAGGCGACAAAAAATAGAGGCCCTCCGCCAACTAGGAGTCCCCACTATAAATAAAATCAAAACTGGAACCTTCCTGAAGGAAGCAGATCGGAAAAAATTAATCAAGAAGGGACGATTCACATATCATAAAAGCCAACGATTACCCACCACTAAAACAATTCCAGTTATAGACTTGACTGAAAGTGACGAAACTCCTCCCCTACCTGATACAACGTCATCCTCTTTCC
>NW_017276355.1:0-246 GCF_001594065.2 Cyphomyrmex costatus | reverse complement strand
GTCACTACTCACGACTACTGACAAGATAGCAGACAAACTGAATATTTTTTATTTATTTATGTGTATATAATTTGGGAATTGTTTGGGGAAAGGACCCCGGGCCCAGCCATATGAAAAATGGATCCCGGTCAAATTGGTTGAATTTTTAGTATGTTGTTCTTCATAATCTCCTGATAAAAAGTATTAATGGGCACAAGTCCGAAAACCATCTACTTTTCGAGTTATCAGACGTTGAACATGGTAAAA
>NW_017276354.1:0-348 GCF_001594065.2 Cyphomyrmex costatus | reverse complement strand
CCTTCATGTTTGGTTTGTTTTATTTATTCTTTTATTAAATTTTAATTTTATTAATAATTCCATCCATTAATAATTCCATTTATTAATAAAATTAATTCCATTAATTTTATTAATAAATCCATAATTATTATAATAATTCCGAATCATGATGCGGAAACAGCTTTATTTGACAATTTTCTTTCCTTTATTTTACAATTGACTAAGAGAGAACATTTGACATCTGAGTTATAGCTCATAGATTATTGGATTTGTTATATGTTTTTCGATATCTTTATATATTTGAGCCTGAAGAGGACTGCAGTAAGCGTCGAAACGTTTCGTGTTTTAATTATGAATTTTATATAATAA
>NW_017276353.1:13287-15032 GCF_001594065.2 Cyphomyrmex costatus | reverse complement strand
AATTTTTTATAATTATTTTCAAATGTGAGCTTCAACGATCAAGCTAATAGTTTTTACAAATTCGACAATGTGGATAATATAAGTCATTTTTCATTAATTTGTATTTAATCTTTGAAGATTCATAAATCGAAATCTTACAGTGCTTTGTCTGCAACAAATTTTTTAAAGTTGTTCTACAGTGTAATAGATAAAAATCTTACAATTAGTAAAATTGTAAGAAGTAAAAGTCTAAAATAATTATGCACAAGTAATATCAGTAGCAAAAGGGTCATTTTTACTTCAACATTGAATAACTCGATAAAAAAAAATCGTACGGAGCTTCGTAAAAAAAACAAATTAAAGATAAAGATTCGCTCTTTCAAGTAATGTAAATCGCATTTGCGTACAATATTTAGTCCGCCCCATGGAACACCGCAAATTTCGTAAAAAAGTTTGAGATCTGATATATCTTCATTTATATTTTTGTGTAACATCATAAAATCTCCATGAGACTCTTTTTTCAAGTAACGATCTGAAAAATAGAGGTTGCAAGCTGTAAAATGCTTTTTTAAACATCTCGATACAATGATTTCTAAAGGAACTAATGTTTACGTAGTTTATAGCATACAATGACATAATATATAGGTGGTAAAATACTTTTGACCGGTAATGTACACTTATGACGAATTTTAGACGAATACGAATAGGTCATTCTCTATAACACACAAAGACAAATACGAAACATATCTGACAAAAATGGACTTGACAAGTAATATGAAGATATATAGGTAATTATTATAAATATTAATTGTATATTAAAAAACAAGAAACACACATCACAGTTAATAGAATTGTAATTAATGATTTTACATTCTCAGTCAGGAAACTATATTTTAACAATTTTATTGTTGAAAGTTTCATTTACAAGATTACTGACTGCAATCAATATCATCAAAATATTCATTAGACGAATTTTGAAAAACTAAGAATTTGTTTAGAATTGTATTAAAATGATATGCCACAAATTAACAAATTATCAAATCAGCTGATTATATTCTCATATTAAAATAATTTATTTTTATATAAAACTAACATCACAAAGATATTAATATTATTATTATTAGATTACTGATGATGGCCAGATTAAAGGCCGAAACGTTTAATTAATTGTACTAAAAATAAAATTTCGTTTTAATATTCCACGAAATACATCATATTTTCGCTAAATCTATCCATGTGATTATATACTCATTTCAATCCTTTTGTTTCCTTTGTTTATTAATATTAATTGTATGAATTAAATAAATAAGTACAGGACTCTTAGTATTAAAAAATAATAATAAGAGTCAATTAAATTAAAAATAAATTAACGCTAATGTATAATTATTACTATATACAGAAATATAAAATAACATTGATCAAAATATATATTGCGTTGAATAATTCATGACATGTTTCGGCCATTATTTTTGGTCTTCCTGAGAAGTATAATGTTTAAAGCGTAGAATGACGTTATAATAAATCGAAGACAGTTTTTGGTAAAAATTAATAAGAATGAAAATATAAAAAAAAATTAACGGTATGTATAAGTGATTCTTCCGAGAAACATGGATACTTGTCAAGCGATTGGATGACCGATTGCAAAGATCTCATTATAAAAATTAAATAGATATGTATTAACTAAATCCAAGTATCTGTATCGCTTCGAAAATGAACTCACCTCACAGAACTATCAATTGTCACAAAAGTCCGAATAAATTTGTCAA
>NW_017276353.1:10119-13040 GCF_001594065.2 Cyphomyrmex costatus | reverse complement strand
ATCAAGAATCCGAATGTTGTCCCAATCGAAATCATGTCCGTATTGTAAACGATGGTCAGTTATCACTGATTTTGAATTAGTATTCCTATGAATATGGTTTTTATGGTTTAATGCGTGTGTCTTTAATTGTCTATTTGTCTGTTCCACGTAAAAGGCATTGCAATTATTACAATTTATTTTGTAAACAACATTAGACTTAGAAGTGGTGACTAAGGGATCTTTATGTACTTTTTTTATGTATTTATTTAGTTTATTGGAACTGAAATAAGAGACCTTGATATCATTCTTATTAAATTGTTTGAATTTTTCGTTAGATTCAGTGAACCATGTTTTAAGAGTTTTAAATATTTCATTATTATTATAATTGCTATTATGTATAAGGTTGCTATGAGAAATATCTTTAATTCTGTTGTTGAAGTATCAAAAATAAACTGCAATGGATAATCATTCTTAATTAAAGTGTTTATGATGAAGATTATGTTTTTTTTTATGAAATAAAACATCTGATAACAATAAAGCTCTATCAACTAGATTGTATATTATGCCTTTTTTCAGGAATAAAGGATGGCATGAAAAAAAGTTTATGAATCTACCTGAAAAGGAAGGCTTGTGAAACCAATCGAAAAACTTATTGTTTTTATAATAATAGTAACATCCAAATAATTCAAAGAATTGTCACCAACTTCTAAGATAAATTGTAAACGTAAGTAAAAAGAATTAAAATTATCGTTACGTAGATGATTTAATTGCTTCAGTAGCATCTTCAAAAATAGACGTTTTTATAAATGCTTTTAATTCTTCTCACCCACGTTTTCAATTTACCTTAGAAGTTGGTGACAATTCTTTGAATCATTTGGATGTTACTATTATATTATAATTAAGAATGATTATCGATTGCAGTTTATTTTTGATACTATTAACAACAGATTTTTAGAATCATGAGATATCTTTGCAATCGGTCATCCAATCGCTTGACAAGTATCCACGTTTCTTCCGAAGAATCTCTTATATATACCGTTAATTTTTTTTATATTTTTATTTTTATTAATTTTTAATGTAAATTAAAAACTGTCTTTAATTTACATTAATCATCTGAGAAGGGCCAAAAATAATGGCCGAAACATGTCATGAATTATTCAATGGAATAGGTATATATTTTGATTTATAATTTTTATATTTCTGTATATAGTAATGATAATACATTAGAGTTGATTTATTTTTAATTTAATTGACTCTTATTAACCCTATACTTATTTATTATTTTTAATTGTATGAATAATAATGACGGATGCAACATCTTTTTTAAGATAAGTGAAATGTTTAAGATTATCAATGGATTGGCCACCAAAATCCGAACAAATTAAACATTTTCGGTCTGAAGCTTCGCACGCACGTTAGGATGCCGAGACTTGTTAGTGATCCTTTCAATTGTGCTCCATACGTAGTAGTCCAAAGGATTTTAATCTAGGCTATTGGGAGGCCAGAATTCCTTGGACCAAAACATATCGACATTGTTTGAGAGCCAATTTTGAATCAAATGACTCGTATGAGTCAATGCACCATCCTGTTGAAAAACTCTTCGGTTGACTTGCTTACACCAATAATCAATGTTAATTTTCGCAACGATTGTCCTGGGTCATCCGAAATTAGCGCTTGAGTATTTTCAACGACTGTGGGGGTCTTCGTGGTGCGTTCTTTAGAGTAACTCTTATTCCTTGCTGGCATATTGGAATCTTCGATGGACCGTTTTAAAACAATAAATTTTTCCACACAAACACACACACACACACACACACACACACAATGTCATAAATGGTTGATCTCGGGTATCTAAAAAATCGAATTATTTCCGTTAATGAACGTCCAGCGCGAAGGCCTTCGATGTATAATCGAAAATCTTCGATTATACTCTGCACTTGGTTTCAACATCGTGGCCATTTTGAGAATATGACTGTTTACTAGAAGCATCAGGTTTTCTCGGAAAGCCAACATTTTTTGGCGGAAGCACAATATAGCGGAAAATTTAAATGGAATTTTGTCCGGATTTTGGTAGCGAACCCTGCATATACTTAAGTTGTTTATTATATGTGACTACACAATAACTATGTCTAAGAGATTTTTTTGCTAATAATATTGCACATGTGTAATATACATATATATAAAAACGTTAATGGAAGAAGTTAAATCGTTCGGGACAATTTTATACCGCCATTTTTTTAGTGGAATTATATCTTTCTTTAATATATATATGAATATATAGTAAAAATGTTAAATTGATTCGGTTGAATATTAATAAATAAATACCATACGTTTCGATCCTTGATTTGGATTTAACAGATTCGTGTCGGTTTGTAAATTTAAATCTACATATGTGTATCATTTCTGATATAAGTTTTTTGTTTAAATTATTATTTCTTTGTTAAGTATTTTTATCCGATGTTCTGTGGTTACTGATCTTTGTGGGGTGTTCCAATTGATATGATTCTTATGTTCTGCAATTCTAGTTTTCAATGTTCTACTCGTTTGTTCCACATATGTTGCATCACAATCACTTTCGGACAAATATTTCTAAAAGTTAATTTTTTTAAAAAGGAAATTGCACTTATTTAAATAGAAATGTGGTTTGATTAATTTCAGTTCGTTATTTTTTGTTTCTGAAACAAATCAGTTATTTTGTTCCAGTATTTGTATATATTTACAATAAAAAATTTGGAAATATTATGTATTTTTTGTATTTTAAAGTAATAATATTTTGTATTTGAAATACAAATATTTTAAATACTTTAATGATGTATTTTACCCAGCCCTGTCGATAGTACACCGTACGTCGGTTTTAGGTTAAAATTTTTTTGGGAGTACCAAGTAGTCCTGTTCTGAGTAGCGTTTCTTATAGTTCTCGACGAGTTCGATCGAAAACTGTA
>NW_017276353.1:6395-9501 GCF_001594065.2 Cyphomyrmex costatus | reverse complement strand
CTCCCTCTCTCCCTCTCCCTCCCTCTCCCTCCCTCTCTCACTCTCCCTCCCTCTCTCTTTCTCTCTCTCTCCAATAGATATAAGTTAAATATATATAAGCGCCTGCAAAGGTCGGGTGCTATGCGCCTGCAAAGCAAAGGTCGGGTGCTGTGCGCCTGCTGAGATTGGGTGCTGTGCGCCTGTATATAAATTTATTTTCCGATTATTTATAATAAAATGTCGGTAAAGACAAAAGGTATTACTTAGGGACCTGTTGAAAGAAATATAATTGTCAGGAGTGAATGGCTTACAGATACACATATGGATCATTTTCAACATCTTTTAGCAAGTTGTTCAGATTATAAACCAGTCGAGACCTGGCGAATGCAGTTACTAGATACAATACAAGCTGTGTCAAAGGACACAAAACATATACAAATATTGCACAGTTCGTCAAGTTCGTTAGATGGACATTGGGTATGCAGTTTTTACGATAAAAAAAATATATTTATATATGATTCGCTGAATAGAAAAACATTGCATAATCAACATAAGCAATTCTTGGAAAAATTATTTCCAACATACGACTTTAACAAAAATCCTGTTAAATTTCCTAAAGTGCACCATCAACCGAACTATAATGATTGTGGTGTTTTTGCTATAGCTTTTGCGACTTCATTATTATTCAACGTTAAGCCTGATAAAGTGACATATGAACATAAGTTAATGCGTTCGCATCTGATGAAAATTCTTGAAACAAATTTAATTGAGCATTTCCCTCAAGATCCACAAATGAGTGCTCAAAAGCAGCAAGAGAGTATGAGGCCGCTCGTATACGTACAATGCGTTACCAGTTAAAAAAATCTTGTAATGATTATGCTATGCAAAATGTGATTAAAAAAGTACAGTTATCGCAAAGTGCTTCGAAGGCAATCAATAATATTCATACTGAATATAATAAATCTGATGTCAATCATATTATACTGTTAACACAAAGTTCTTCAAAGGAGAATTTAATAAAAGAATTAGTCACAAACACAAACAATAATATTCAAAATGGGCAAAATATACAGTCAACAGAAAGCACTTTAAAAGAAATTATAATAAAACAGACTAAGCCAAATAATGATAAATGTAATAATAATGATGAAAATTCTAGAAATCTATGTCAAGAAGATTCAAGAAATAATTGCAAAAAAAAGCGTTACTTAGATGATCAGATTTCAGAAAATAAATGTGCTAAACGACGTCGTAAGTGCAAAGATAATATAGAATATAATCGTAAAAAACGTGATAAATATTAACAGAATTTACCAAATAGTCGAGCGGAAAAAATACAGCGATACAAAAGAAATCCGGAAGGTTATCGAGACAAACAAGTGCAGCGCTACAAAAGAGATTTGATAAATAATCGTGCAAAACAAACGCATCGTTATAAAGCGAATTTAGAACCAAATCGTGCTAAAAAAAAGAATGCGTTACTCGAGAAATAGTCAGCACGAACGAGATCGACAAAAGTTTTATTGTGATAGTAAATGGTTGTATAATAAACGATATTATGGAAAAAATAAATCAAAATCTAATCTTTTAAAAAAAAATCATAATACTGCCAAAAATATCAGAAAAAATGAAAAACTTAGGTCAAAAAATTATATAAAATTTAATAATCCTGCGGCAATTGAAAATATTTTTAACAAATTGGATATTAAAAATCACGTTGAAAAACGATTGGAAGCCGAAAGAATTGTACGTCGCTGTACACAAATTCGAGATAGTTACGTTCGCCATATGTACAAAATATTAGCTTTGCTTAAGAAGAAATCAGAAGTGTGCTTGAGTTTTGCTACTAAATGCAAAACCATTGACGAAAAATTATGTGCACTTTGTGGCAAATCAAAACATACAGCTGCATCTGAAAATTATTTTATCGATGGTACATATCGGTATATATCTTCATCACAAATATTGGTAATGAACATGGAAGGTCAAATTATGAATGTATTACCTTTGATAGAAGCACAAGGAAAAAAATCATGGTTATGCGACAATAGTTTATGTAAAATTCATGATCCATTTCTGGTTGATTGTTATGAAAAAGTCCTTCAATCGATAAATATATGTACTTTTAAGAAAATTCCACAATTATTACAAAAGATTCATGAATGTACAATAAAAACAAATCCGAATAAAAAGTTGGGTCACACGCATAGTTGTTACATTGATATAACTGTTTGCAAAGCAATATCTCTTCCCATTAACTTATTATCGCCTCATTCCCAAAAGTTAGATGTCAAACGGTTAATTTATCAAATAAGAAATTTATATCAACAGATGTTAAAACTAGAGAAGGCTTTATGTTCTGCTGATTTAGATACATTGAATGAAATGATAACATTGGCAGAAGAAAAAGCAAAACGTATGTACAGACATGAGCAAACTCATACTAGTTTGAGTGAAAAAGAAATTTTTTCTGCATTTAAGAATGCATTTAAGGCTTACACCAAACGTACCATGGACACACCTCGATGTGTTTGTGTATCTTGTGAGAGACTTTGTTATAAAAGAAATATATCCCATTTCAATAAGTTTAAAGTACAAATGGATGGATCTCCGTTTTTAAAAGACTTAATGGCGTATCTGGAGACACGGTAGTGTCTCGGCGCTAAGCCAAGCGCGCGACACTGCCGTGCCTCCTTTACGCGACACGGAGATTTTTCGGGGTCGAGATGATCAGATCTCAGTAACGGCTGAACCGATCAAGTTCTACATACGCTCAATCGACAGGAAATACTTAAATTGTATAATAAAAGTGCTTTCATTTTTTTCCTACGTGCCCTACGAGCGGAGATATCGCGACGCAAAGTCCGGATCTGTGAATTCTCACGTTTCAATTTTAAGAAACGTCGTCATCATTATTAACGTCGTCGACCAGAGAAAATGTCCATCTCGTTTTTTCGATAATAGAGGGCCTTTGACTTTATGTGTTATCTCACTCTATCTATCATCTCACTCTATCTATCTATATCTAACCAGCAGACCAGTGTTGCATGGTGTATCACATATGACGCGCGCGCGATTTTAATCTTATAATTAAAAATAAAATATTATTCAATATAATATAAAATAT
>NW_017276353.1:1435-3154 GCF_001594065.2 Cyphomyrmex costatus | reverse complement strand
CAAAGTCACACGACGACCGCTACCGGAGCTCATTGTCCGCTTTGTAAACAAGATCATTTCTTGTCAGTATGTCCTGATTTTAAGAAGAAACAGGTTAACGAGCGTCGCGATCTTATTGTCAAATTTAAACGATGTCTCAACTGTTTAAGCGCTCGACATTTCGCGAACACATGTCCGAGTAAACATAACTGTCGTCAATGCCAACAAAGGCATCATACGATGCTTCACGAAGCGACGACATCAAGCGCGACCGAGAATTCCCTTGAATCCAACGAAACGAATACGTCAAATGAAAACAACGTCGTTTCACATTTAATTACGAAAACAACATTTGACAAATCTCGTGTTCTATTAGCTACCGCGCGGATTCAGGTGAGTTCTTCGTCTGGTCGCACAGATGTCATACGCGCATTGTTAGATCAAGGATCTGTCACTAGTTTAATTAGTGAAAATCTCGCTCAACGGCTACGGTTATCGCGAACACGCGTTGCTGTCTCGGTTACCGGAATCGGTGAAACGCAATCCGTCGCACGACATGCTGCTCTTATTTCGGTATCATCTAAGACCGGCAAGGGTCCGTCATACTCAACGACCGCAATTATTATGCGCTCTCTGACTAAATACACGCCGCCTAAAATAGCATATCAAATCTCTCTCGCTCATTTAAGCGGCCTGCCATGGGCTGATCCGCAGCCCTCAAGTGCCGATCCGATCGAAATGATCATCGGCGCTGATCTATACGGTGCTGTTCTGTTACCGGGCCTGTGCTCTGGTTCCTCTAATCAACCAACAGCACAGAATTCCATTTTCGGCTGGATCATGTCTGGTCCGATTTCGACGAGTTCGTCTTCAAACATGTCTAACGTGACAGTTAATCATACCACGTTGCACGACAATCTCGATGACGAAATTCGTCAGTTCTGGGAAGTCGAAGAACTTCCGCAAGTATCATACCTCACTCCTGAGGAACAACGTTGTGAGGAACATTTCCGAGCAACTCATTCTCGTGACTCGAATGGACGGTACGTCGTACGGCTACCGTTCAAAGCCAATCCTCCGATTGCAATAGGCGAATCTCGTCACATCGCCTCATCACTTCTTTCACGGCTTGAAGGCCGTCTTCAAAATAAAAGGGATATCGCATCCGAATATCGAGAGTTCCTACTGGAATACGAAAATCTCGGTCATATGAAGAAAGTAGACGAACCCGTCTCTGCTTCACAATCAGTTTACATCCCGCATCATGCGGTGATTCGCGAGCATAGCAGCACCACGCGGTTGCGCGTCGTGTTCAATGCATCTCAGTCGACATCGAACGGCTCTTCACTTAACGATCATCTCATGATCGGTCCTAAGTTACAAACCGACCTTCGTTCGGTAATTCTTCGATGGCGACAACATCGTTATGTTTTCACTGCCGAAATATCGCAAAAATGTATAGGCAGATTCAAGTCGATCCGCGCGATCAAGACTATCAGCGCATCTTATGGCGCTCTTCATCATCCGAAGCGGTGCAAGACTACCGCTTGCTTACTATTACTTACGGTATGGCGTGTGCTCCATACCTCGCTCTTCGCACGATTCAGCAATTGACGCAAGACGAAGGCGCTCAATTTCCTCTTGCTCAATCAGTTTTACGCAATCAAATCTATGTAGATGATTGCATCTTCGGCGCGGATGACAAGCCGCTTGCAAGGCAAATCCGCAATCAATTAATTT
>NW_017276353.1:0-441 GCF_001594065.2 Cyphomyrmex costatus | reverse complement strand
AAATTCGAAACCCGTAGCGAAAACTAGCAAACTAATCTCACTTAATCCATTCTTGGATGACGATGATTTAATTCGCGTAGGCGGTCGATTACGAAAATCCGACCTTTCATATAACGCTAAATGTCCTCTCATTCTAGCAGCACATCCACTCGTTACGTTGATAATTCAACACGCTCATCTGCGTTCGCTCCACGCGGGCACGCAACTAACATTATGTGTTTTACGCAAAGAATTTTGGATCCTTCGCGCTCGTCAAACGGTGCGAGCCGTCTTGTATCGTTGCATTACTTGCACGCGCGAAAAGGCGGTTATCCCCAATGAACTCATGGGCGATCTCCCGCCAATGCGCATTCGACAAGTCGATCGCGCATTCTTACGTTGCGGACTTGACTATGCCGGGCCCGTTCCTGTCAGATTAAATTCAGGCCGTGGATACAAATC
>NW_017276352.1:1993-2234 GCF_001594065.2 Cyphomyrmex costatus | reverse complement strand
CTCCAATGACCTTGACCTTGACATATGTTGTCAAGGTCATGACCCTGAGTAACCTCCAAGTTTCAGCCGTCGCTCGCCCTTCGTTAAAAAGTTATTAACAATCATAGTTTTAATGTATGCTATACATGTATGATATGAAGTACTATTCTACACCTTTTCTTGTTCAGAAACGTTAAACTTTCCACGCGAAGTAACTTCCCTCCCCCCCCCCCTGCACAGGGGCACACGACTTCTACGATTT
>NW_017276352.1:0-1932 GCF_001594065.2 Cyphomyrmex costatus | reverse complement strand
CCCCCCCCCCCCCCCGCACCCACACTGTCTCCACCATGGGTCTGTCATCATACATGTATTATATATCATATGTTAATTTTAAAACTATGATTGTTAATAACTTTTTAACGAAGGACAAGCGACGGCTAAAACTTGTTGGAGCTTACTCAGGGTCATGACCTTGACAACATATGTCAAGGTCAAGGTCATTGAAGGTGGCTCCCCTAAAGTGAACAATTACCAAAACTTGATATTTTATTTTATCGTATTTATTCATATATCAGCATTATTATTATTTGTCACTATTTTTTTAGAAAGAAATCTTGCTATAACAGCAATCGCGATATCATGCAATATTAACATGATTATCAAAATGAACTATAGCCGACATTCTTTCCTTGTCGAAATATTTTGTTTAGTGATTATGAGAGCTACCGCGAGATAAATCATGACAGCTGTTATTGACAAAACTACACGATAACGATATTATAATCAGGGCTGGGTATATATTTGAAATACTTTTCTATTAATTTGAAATACTTTTATTTAAAAACACAGTATTTGTAAAATAATTATATTTCATATTTAGCAGAGGACATGAAAATGTTTTGTATTTTTTATTTCAACGAAGCACAGCATAGATATTACATATCTATTGTATTTAAAATTGAAAGTTTTTTTGTATTTTGTAATTCAAGTAATATAAAACTGATTAATTGTTAATTTTAATATTTAAAATACAAAATACAAAATGTAAATAAAATACAATTGTATTGCAAATACTGTGTTTTAAATAAAAATATTTTAAATACTTCCCCAGCCCTGATTATAACTTTGGGATTTTTGCTTCCCGCAATAAAAAATCATGAATTGTTGTCCACTATTTGCGACGACCCAAAATACTTTTTTCTCTAACGCTTCATCATCCGCCATAAAGGATGTTTCAATGCTTTGGCACGTGCTAAGATATATAGGTACAGGTAGTGAATCATGATATTACATGCGGATCATCAATCAGATATTTATTTATAGTATCCTCACATCACATTCATCTTTCGTGAATTGTATAATAATCTATTGATAAGAATTAACATCAACAAGAGAAACAAAAAATAATTCACTCTTACACCTACCTATTCAATCCTTTTGAAAAACTGATAGATAGATTATAAATATTATTTTGCAGTTATTTTTAATTATCACTCTCTTGTTATGAAAATGATACTCTGCGCAAAAGACTATCGTGTCACAGGCATGACAATTACTCACTGTAAATAAAGCAGGCAGACGTTGCAATAAATGTCATTATAAAAAGAGAGTTTCACGTAAAAAATTTTAAATAAGCTGTAATTATCAATCTTTAACTTTATTAAACATTAAACACCTATTTTTAAATTTTGAAGGCCAAAATGTTAAAAGTAATAATAATTACATTTAGAAGTAATTAAATTAATTTCTCGATGTCTTTATCGCGATTGTTATGTTTATTTAAAGGTTTTCATTAAAGTAACAATTAATTATTATCAGCTACTAATGAAAACTTTTTGTTTACGTAATGCAATTTTATATATTACTCGGCAGACAATTAATTAACACGAAACGTATCGATAAACATATTTCTTAATAGATTATTCTTTACAAACTCTAGTATAACTCCATATATGTATATTATATGGTATACTATATATCGCAATATCGTATTAAAATATTATTTATATCTCGCGGTTCAGAGATTACATACTTATCGAGCACCGTTGTAACGACAAAACATGAGCGTGAACACATTTTTCAACTTATTTATTCAACTTGATCTATTGACAGGAAAAGAGAGGAAGAGAGAGGAAGAGAACTGAACCATCGTTGTAACGATAACAGGGGAATTACTGTCCAGTACTTTCCTTGTGTTAACGAAGATCCACGCTGTTTTAACTTCACGATATGCATTAATGTGAC
>NW_017276351.1:0-317 GCF_001594065.2 Cyphomyrmex costatus | reverse complement strand
CTTTCAAACTCTCGAGCCGCGCGATACTTGCGATCACTGATTGTCTATTACCGATCGATAATCCCGTTTGATCCGACTCTGTTCTTCCAGAGATTCTCTAAATTCGTCGCATCGCTGTTCCCACGCGACGTACTCTTCTCTGGTATTCAGCTGTGCTGCTTGCTCTATCATATCTAGCTCCATATCGCTTGATTAACTAATGACACGATGCGTCTAAATCTTTGCGTTTTATATCAATCTATTTGGTAACGTTACATTTGTATCAAATTACATTACTGCTCTCATCACCGGACGTATAATTTTCATAAAATCTTAAA
>NW_017276350.1:14865-24900 GCF_001594065.2 Cyphomyrmex costatus | reverse complement strand
TTTTATATGCACTTGGCGTATGTTTTTTTCTTTTTTTAAAAAAAGGTTTTTTTATGGGATTGTCTATTTCTCAATCTAAAAAATCTTTTATGTAATTTAAAAGACTCACGTTTAAAAGATTGAGAAACTAAAATTTTTTGTTTATGAAAAAACTGTTTACACAGATACATAGGAATGTATGAATGAATATTTTTGACAAGATAAAGAGATAATTTTCTAGAGCGAAAAATAGTCCTATGCGCATTCTTCCATTACTTCTATATTTAATATCCGGTGGATGTACGATTGTGTGGAAAAGGTAAACTTATTAACTGCCTTATAGTGAGACAAATTAAGATTGTGTTTGTAAATATAATATAAATGTTGCGGAACAATGTTGTGGTTAGAGCTGTGCGCCGATGTTATAAATAAGCGGCGGCGCCGGCGGCGGATCGATCGGCGCCGTATTATTATACATATACATGTATCTACTTATATTAAAAAAAATATTTTTATTTATATATTATATTTTTATATTATATTTTTTTAAATATTTTTTTGTATATATATTTGTATAAGGGTAGGAAGTTAAAAGTGTCAAAAGTACTCTTAAACTGTATATAAATATGCATCTTTTATTCATATATGTAGCCACGTAAGAAATACAGATACCCATGGAGTTTATTTATCGCATAGTATATTTTTACACAGTTCGTAGTTGTCATGAATAAATATTACTTTGTTAACTGTACTTGGACATACGCTTGACCTTTTGTTATTTATTAACAAGCCAGCAATGGAAAATACTCGTTCACTTGGCGTTGATGTTGCTGGAGTACATAATACTTTTTTTGCTAGTTTATATAACATAGGCATATCGTGTTTTCTATTTCTCCAAAAGTCTAAAATATTTTTAAAGGGTGCATGTTTGCTAAATAAAATGTGGCATTCCTTTTCCAAACTATTTTGCGTTGAGTCAATAGAAGAAGAATGTTTACTAGCTAAGCCGATAATATAATTAGTGTTATTAACGTCAATAATGTTCGTTTGCTTTCGATAATTAATTTCATTATTTTTTATTTTTGTATTTTCTGTTAGTATTTGTATTAGCTGTTTCAGCATATTTATTTATATGTTGCTTCAAAAATTCATAAGGATTTACATCTTGAGAATCTAAATATTCTTTTATAATGTCTAAATTTTGAAATCTAGGATCTAATAGAGAAGCTAAAACAAGTAAATCTGTAATGGGAAATCTGTGATCAAAATTTTCGAGCATACTACTTTTCATTAATTTTATCGCTAATGAATTATTTTCATCGGAACAAAAATGCATTTTTAATTCACTCCTAAATAAAAGTACTAAATTTAGCGTACATGTTTTATCACTAGATAAGATTTCGACTATTTTTTTAATTTTTTCAAGGATACGAACCAATTCATCAATTGTTTGCCATTCCAATATTGATAATTTTAGATCTCTTTTCCTAATTGTCCCAATAAAGTATTAATTGCATTTCTATTGTAATTTACGCTCTCCAGCATAAGCAAAATACTATGCCATCGCGTAGGTACGTCTAATTTAAATGTTTTAACTTTAAGTCTATTTTGATTCCGTTTGTCAAATTGTAAATTTAATTCTTCGTTTTCGTCTAAGTCATTAAACTTATGTAGATCTAAAAATAACGGATCATTATCTTCCATTTGTAGATACTCGAATGTATTATCAATTGATAGAAGAACTTTCTGTTGTATGATATCTATTTCTTTCTCTAAGTCACTGAACTTGTACTTTAAAACTTTTACAATCTTTCTCACTTTTCCAATCAAGTCACTGACTATCATATTTTTCTTAACACCATCAACAACAACTAAGTTGTGAAGACCATGACCTGAACACAAATGATTTTCGGTATTCGAAATTTTAGCAACCTTTTTCATGTTTGCACCGCTGTCGGTCACAATGAAGTATTTTTTATTACTGAGGTTAAACTCATCTTTAATAATGTCTAAATGAAATACGATGTTCTCTGCAGTATGTTTTCCAATAACTAGTTTGTTGCCTAAAGTTATACTTTTAAGCTGAAAATCGTTATCTATAAAATGAAGCATAAAACATATATAATTTCTGTGACGATAGTTATCTGTCCACATGTCGAAAGTAAAGCAGTAGTCATTAATTGCACAATTTATGTACTTATCCATTATATGAGCTTTCATAGAAACAAAAACGTCTTCTAAAGCAGTACGACTTAAAGTCATGCGTGCTGGCAAGTCTGTCTCGTCTTTAATCACGTTATATTTTCTTAAAAAGTCTCGGAATCCTTCATTTTCTACGATAGTGAATGGTAGTAAGTCTCTACATGCCATTAATACTAAATGTCTACCGAATAACCATTTTTTATCACTTTCTTTCATGAATGGATTCTTCGGACGGACGGTAAAAAAGTTCGTTAATTTATTTTCAGTGACTTTTCTTCTATCTTCTCTGATATTATGGGAATCTGCTAAGTGTCTTATGAGGTTTCCGGTACTAATCGTATTACTGTACGATTTAATGACGAAGCTAAAACATAAACAAAACACAAATATTATATAAAAACTGTTTTAATAAATTATATTTTAAAGAATATTTGTTAACTTGTTAAGATATATATTAATTTGTATAAAAATTTCTTTGAAACTTGGATTTTATATGAGAAATTATAACAGTTAGTTTCGAGAAAAATTCTCATAACAACATATTATAGTATTTTCTTAAATAAAGTACTTGCACATTTTTATGAAAAAGTATGTTAAACTTTATATGAAAAGCACAAATGCAAAGGTAAAAAATGTGCATTTTTCGAATAGAGCAGGAAGTGCACTAAAAAGACTATAGAGCTATATAATGTAAATATAATATAATAAATTTATATGTGACTTTTTTGACGTCTTCGAGAGTTTTGTAAAAATGACGTTCATATTACGTTATTGAAGAAACTGGAACACACGTTACTCGGCAATATTTTTCTTATATCGCTATACATAATTTATATAAATGTTGACATATATCACTTGTGCGTTACTAAAATAAATATACTAGGCTTAAAGCCTATTTTACAATGTGCTTTTTGTTCCCCATTTCTTACTTTTTGCTATTTTTTACATCTTGTCTTTTTGCTTCTTACGTTTTTCATTTTCGGTGACTCGAGATAAAAGTTAACGAATTTCGGAAAAGGCAAGAAATATAATTATTGATAAAACGACTACAAAGAAGAAAAAGTAAGAGTTAACATAGAATAATGGACTGCGCATAAAGATCAATTCTGAGTTTATATCTTTGTACATTATTTAACAGAAATTTTGGTACTCTCTGTCTTACTTTTGCTGACAAGCAGCCATCATACTCATACGCCAATAAGAACACGGCGTAGTAATACATATTTCGCGAGAAGAAGAATCGCTATATTGTTATTATTTACCCTGCCGTCCTGCGTGTATGCAAGAAGCAGCAAGAGGTACAAATACGATCACTTTATAGTTCTGGTTTGTATCTGTGTTATTTATCGGTACAGTTTTGTTTTGCTGACATAAGCATATTCGCTGATTTAAATTATACGGTCTATAATATTTGGTCTTTATTCTGATATAATTATTGCCCATGCCCATTTCCACCAATATATTAACTTTGATCTCAGTTTAACTTTATATACTGTTCATCTTTTTCTAATTTTTAAAACTAGAAAAAAAGGAAGAGTAAATTGAACTAACAATAAGTTAAAGTTAATCTACACATTGGTGGAAAAAGACATAAGCCGTTTTACGATATAAAGGCGTAATAACCTCAACTTGGACAAAACTGTACCTCACAATTGTAAAGGATATCAAGTATATCACGTACAGTGGCGTAATCGTCTCACATCACATTTGCTTTCATACTTGATGGTAAGTACAATTTATTTTATGCAATGTTTTCAGTTCCTTATAACAATTTTTGTTGCGCGAACATGATAGTAAGAAAAAGTTGTTCACATTGCTTTCCGAGTCATCAAAAGTTTATCTCTTTATTTTGAGTTTGAATTCACATCAATTCATGTGTTCTAATAATAACAAATTTTTTATTTAATTTTGCATCAAATTAGATACAAAACTCATTAGATAGTCGTTTTACGATATAAAGGCGTAATAACATCAACTTGGACAAAACTGTACCTCTCAATTGTAAAGGATATCAGTATATCACGTATAGTGGCGTAATCGTCTCACATCACATTTGCTTTCATACTTGATGGTAAGTACAATTTATTTTTCCTCACACGTGCACGTAATGTGCCCTATACTGCAATGCTTTTGCGTGCGGTAAATAGCCAATAACTCAAGCCGTTGAGTTATTTCGCAAAAGCGTTGCGTTATGAAAAATAACGCAACGCTGTGGTAGGGTAGTAGCACTAGTAGCACGAATAACAACACAGAGAAACCTAAATAACGCAAGGCAGTGGTAGGGTGGTAGCACTGGTAGCACCAATAATAACACAGAGAAACCTAATCTGCGTCGACGCTGGCGCCCGCCCGCCCGGTGTTCGTTCGAGTCGCGCCGTTTTTCATCTTTGTTCTCATTTGACTTTTGTTACTCGTCGCCTGTAGCAGCTTTTCGATACTGGCCATATCGTCCCGATAGATCAGAAATTTGTGAACGGGGCCATTTTACCAAGATTGTAAGTACCTTCAACGTGTCATAACTAATATTGGCTGCTTTCCAGCTACGACATAAGTAGACACTGTGTAACACAGTGAATCATTGCATCCCTGTTGTTTGCCTACGTTAAACGAGAATGAAATGATTCTCTGTGTTACACAGTGTCTGATTCGGTCCTTGCTGGAAAGCACCCATTGTATAAGTGTCCTTCAATGTGTAATAATTAATATTGTTATTTCTTAGGCAATGTTTTCAGTACTTTATTACAATTTTTGTTGCGCAAACATGATAGTAAGAAAAGGTTGTTCACATTGCTTTCCGAGTCATCAAAAGTTTATCTCTTTATTTTGAGTTTCAATTCATATCCATTCATGTGTCCTAATAATAACAAATTTTTTATTTAATTTTGCATCATATTAGATACAAAACTCATTAGATATCAATCTATAACTATTTTTTATAATGCGGTAATGGTAAATTTTAATATTATAGTTTAAATATAATAATGAAAGCAATATAGCTCAATATATATTAAAAATGATAATGGTAAGAGGCTTACTTATTTACTTATCTACTTATTGTCTAATTTATCGATGTTCTTGGGATTTATTATTGTGTTTATGATTAAAGCTAATTATCAAAGATATTATGTGGCTTGTATCACATTATCATTCTTAATAGTTTAATCGTATTAGGTAGTAACTGAATAACTGCAAAAATTCAGATGCAAGCAATGTTTCGATAACACTGTTACTACTAATGATTAATCTAATAATTAATTTATTATTTACATATATTATATATACTATGTATATATACATATATATATAGTTTTTAGTACTAATATGTTATAATATACATATATCAGACATAACACGATTATTAATATCATTATACATGTATAACAAATATTACAGAACATACTTTATTTGTAATTAGGCTTTACTAATTATGTATTAAGAATCCAATACTAAACTAACTATTTCAAAACAAAATATTATAAAAATATATATGTATAGTCGTGTTACGATATCCATTATCAATACTAAAATCTATATATATTATATATATACATATATATAATATGTAAATAATAAATTATAAATATTAGATTAATTATTAGTATTGTATTAGCAGCGTGTATATTGAAACACATTTTGCTTGCCTCTAAATTTTTTTAGTAATTCATTGACTGTCTAATACTGTTAATATTTATCATTATATCGTTGTAAAAAAAATTATAAGTTGAAATATTTAATGAGTTATAATATCCATGATGTAAAATTAAATTAAAAATGTTTTTTATTAGGACACATGAAATGGCTATGAATTAAAACTCGAAACATTTAAGTTAAACTTTTGATGATTTAGAAAATGTAATGTAAATAATTTTTTCTTACTATCATGATGAGCACAACAAATATAAATATAATACAGTTTAATTATATGTTATGAAATATGCAAGTACAGAGAAAATTTATTCTCTTTTCAAAAAAAAATATCTTCTTCTATATGGTTTCTTTCATAATACATAAACTATATTTTAATCATTATATAAACTATTTATACTTTTTAAAAATTGTATGTTTAAAAAACGTTTTCCCTTAAAAATTTTATTTATCGCGAAGTCTCTTTTATTTTTCAGATAATCAGCTTTTTTAAATTCAACTATAGTGGAAGTGGAATACGTTTAACATACATATGTAAGTCTAAGACATAATACACATTAAAATCTTGTACATTTATATATCAAAATCTAGCTGTGTATTTTTGTTAACAGATAAAATTATATTATGTCTAAATCGAAATTAAAATTAGATATTACTTGCTTATCATCGAGACAACGGCGACGTATTTTTTTTAAAAAATTCTATAATATTTCTCATATGACTGTTAACTCAAATTCTGGTTTGAAAGTTCAAAATGAACTTGTAAATAGATTAGATGAGCCGAATGACATTGAACAATTACCTCAGCAACAAAATGTATTAAGGGAAATTAATTACGATCATTCCAATGTAATTAATACTGATGATTTTGTTGAAAATAATGACTCAGTTTCTGAGCATTCGGGAATTAGTACCGACGAAAGCAGTCTTCAATCAAGTATTTCACATGATGAGTTTTGTAATAAAACAGAAATTATTAACGATATTCGATTATGGGCTATTGAGAATTATGTAAGTCATTCTGCTATAAACAGCCTTTTGAAGATTTTAGTAAAATACGGTCATAATATTCCTATTGATGCTCGAACTGTGTTACAAACTCCTAAACGAGTGGAAATTATTAAAATGGTACCAGGAAAGTATTATCATGCAGGTTTAGTTGAAGGTTTAAAAAAATCTATTCGTAAACATTATTGCCGAATTACATGTCCATTGAAAATACTTATTAATGTAGGTATAGATGGCCTTCCTTTAACAAAATCGTCTGGTAGTCAATTTTGGCCTATTTTAGCAAGTATAGTTGCAGATTTTTATACCAAACCGTTTATAGTCGGCGTCTATCACGGTTTTCAAAAGCCACAATGTTGCAATAGTTTTTTGAAATATTTCAGAGATGATTGTCTTGAAATTTTCCAAAATGGTATTACAGAATATGATAAACAAATAACTGTAAAAGTAAACGTATTTATTTGCGATGCTCCCGCAAAATCATTTGTGAAAGGAATTAAGGGGCACAATGCATATTTTGGATGTGGTAATTGTATTCAAGAGGGAGATTACGTAGAAAATCGAGTAACATTCCCAGAAATTAATGCGACACTAATGTAAGATCTGATGAATCGTTTAAATTAAAACAACAAGAAGAACATCATAAAATAACTTCAATTCTTGAAGATCTAAACATTGGAATGATCACTCAATTTCCCTTAGATTATATACACCTTGTACTCTTAGGAATAATGAAAAAATTATTGCAATTCTGGATTAAAGGTAAACAAAATGTTCGTATGACTACAACTCAGATAGGTCATAGTTCAACTCATTTATTGTCAATAGCATCATTCCTACCCAAGGAATTTGCTAGAAAACCAAGAAGACTAGATGAGGTTGATCGGTTTAAAGCCACCGAATTAAGACAATTATTATTATACACTGGTTACCGTGCGCCTCAGCCCTCTCGGCCACCGCACTTCTTGCTTTATCCCTACTTATTCACAGTACTTACAGCGCAGCAACCGATTGCGCAACTTTACATGCAAATTTCTCTTAAACGAGGACCCATGCACCCAAATCCTTTTACACTTTTTACACTCTCGACCCCACCTTTCGAATGGTATAGGTTATATTCCAAATGGTATTTCGCAATTCGTGCCATCTCCTTGTTACAAAAGCTGCAGATAATTGTTGTTCTTTGTTAGACGGTTCAACGATTTCGCTTACAAAAATTCATTTAAAACATGATCAAATTTATGTTACTGGTAAAAAGTATTCGAATGTTAAATCATTCTTTCAACGTCCATGCAATTCTTTAAATATTGGAATTAAACAAGTTAATGAGTTAAAATATGAATTAGTTGTTGTTGCATTATCTGATATTAAATGTAAATGCGTAAAATTGTCTCTATATGAGCAAGAAGCAGTGGTGTTACCTTTGCTGCACCAACAAGAAATCTCTCTATGGCGAGTACTAATATTGACAGAATATAAAATTAAAAATAAATTATGATAAATTATTTAACAGACTACAAATACTTTTTTACAGATTTTTAATAATGGCGAAAGATTTCGCTGTCGTAACGTTTCTAAATGATGGTAATAATGAAGAAGAAACCGTGTCAGAAGTTCCATCTTTATGGCTTTGCTCAAATTTAACGAAATGTTGGTGGCCGTCTGTAAAAAATATAAACATCTTTATCGTAAAAAAAATACCACCTGTTACTGATAATCCTAGGTGGTCAGTTTATCCTATTAAATTTCATGGATATTATGGTAATTAATATTTTACTTGTCAAGTTACATAATTTTTTTCAAATATTTGCTACAAATAATGCAACTTGTAAATTAACGTGATTTTGTCTTATAAATCAAGATTCATTAGATGAGGCTAGACAAAAAGTAACGAACTATTCTTCAAGCAATGATAGTGACATAAATGAAGTGAAAAGAAAGCAAAAGGGTCAATGCAAAAATAGTCAGAAAAATACTACTCCTTATGAATCTGAATCTGATTCCGATACTACATCGATTATACCAAATCCGCCAGATTTTACAAATGTTACAATAGATTTACCTAATCAATCAGAGCTTTCAAATAAGAATATTTTAATTCATAAATCCTCAAATATTATTGATTCATTTACTGAAAATCTTAACATGGACGTTATTGAAGGAACTGTAGTATCATCCAAAAGTAATGGCTTATTTCAATTTCTTTACTTTATTCGTAATATCTATATATATTGTAATATAATAAAGCTTCTTTAATACAAACTATGATTTGTATTAGATAATAATTATTGTGCAATTTATTCTAATACTTCTTCAATGTTCTAGGCATAGAGGATTTACATACATTAATATCAGAAATGTGTAATAAAATGGAAGGTTTTGTATTTATTTTTTATTTTAAAATATTATTTATTAATATCATTTTTTTTGCACTATATTTACTCAATATGATTAATTTTTCAGATAATTTTCAAAGAATATATGCAGTTATAACCACCGTTTCATTAGAAATACAAGATCTAAATGTTCAATTAACAACAGTAAAAAAACAAATGAATCAAAATAAACTTTTAGAACCTTCTTTGGATACGTCAAATATGCAGCAATTTTTTCCATTTAAAAATATTGATGATGTAACGGCTTTTGAAAAACGTATATCACAAAATGGAAATGAATACAACAAATTTGTAAGTAAATTAGAGTTATTTAAATGCAAGTTTTGTTAAATAAAACAATAGAAATTACATTATCGATGTTTTATTTTTAAAGATGCAGTATATATCTCGTATAGGCGGAAGGTCTGCTAAGGAAAATTTAATTCGTATACATCGAACTTTATTCTCCAATGAAGTTGCCAAACAACCGTCATGGAAAGGATTACGCGACCATTTTAAAATTAGTAGCTTAAATTCTATAATAATGGGAATTCAAGGTAAAATATATGTTTATATTTAAAATTAATTCAAATTTATGTTTAAAACATATAATTAAATACTATGAGGATTGTATGATAAATATGCATAAAAAACATTAAACACGTTCGCACGAATTGCTGCTAAATCATAACTATCGCATGAATCGCTCTGAAAATTTGTATGGCGTCGTTCGAAAGATAGTAGTACATGATGGTACAGCCAACTCGTATCAGCAATGTCGCCTGTCTTCAAACACAAGTATTTATCATATAACTCTCGTATATAC
>NW_017276350.1:4878-13962 GCF_001594065.2 Cyphomyrmex costatus | reverse complement strand
GGCCAGTCACTGCACAAGTGCCGATCGGAAGTTTCCGCGGATTCACGCAGGTCGTCAGGCCCTCTCTTATCGGCCTCTGCTTGCTCTAATTGGCTCGCGCGCGGGCCGCGCGAAGCGGACGTTTGGGGGCTAGCGGCAGTGTGCGCAGTGCGGGCGGCGGAGCGCTTGCCAACCATCCCCACTCTTCGCGCGGCTAGCTATCGCGATAGCGAATATTCGGCGCTTCAGAAATTAATATTTTGACTGCGAAAATCGGGAAATGATCGAAATCTTTTTGAGAACTCAATTTAGTTCGCTCTAAAGCGTGTACATGCCCGTGTACATACAGAAAAATGTTATAAATATGAATTGTTTTCAGTAAATAATAAGTGTATTTTAATTGTACCAACAACGTTCATTAATAAGATAGAGCGGACTAAACTGAGTCGAAAAGCCTTTTACCAGTAATTTGTAATTTTCGCAATATAGTTAACAAGATATTAATTACTAAAATATTAATTTTCAAGAATTTTTCATTCAAGTACTATCAACTTTACAGAAAAACAGCAAGAGACAAAAATTGTTTATTTTCTTTTCATAAAGTTCTAAAAATTTTTTCATAAATTTTTATCAACCTTTTAGTGCTGCATTTTCTTATTAACAACTGTTTTTATGAGAAAATACGGTACTAAAAAATTCTGAAAAAAATTCCCAGAGCTTTATGAAAAGAAAATAAACAATTTGACAAGCGCTATCATTTCCGCACCACCTGGCGGTAGATAGCATGGCGCATTTTTTTTTTAAGTGGTATTCCCAGTAGGTATAATCCACTCTTGCATTTTAATGCAAGAATTATTCGAAGTGCCGTCCTCGCTCTCGTAAGCAGATTTCGGCTCTTCGAGTAATATTGCGCGTCGCACGGTGCGCCATTTCTGGTGTAATGGTATTGAAAGCTGCGAGAATCGCTTTTTGTGCCTCAGCTTCAGTACCATTACGAATGTGCTCGACTAAATTTTTGATGTGACCCCAAATAAAATAGTCGAGCACGTTAAGATTCGGCGACCGCGGCGGCCAAATGATTGGGCCACGTCGACCCATCGCGTAATTTTTATAATAATATTACGTGTCTGTTACATCATTTTATACTGTCATAGTCATGTATTAGATATTACGGCATAATGACACTTTTATATAAACTTGACATAAAAGTAACGTAGTAATTATCGGAATAGCAAACATTTTTGTTTTGTAAGTACTACGTAAACGTTTTAGAAAAGTGTTTGCTGAATAACGTCTTCGTTTCGTAATATTTATACGTAAATATTACGTGTCTGTTACATCATTTTATTCTGTCATAATGATGTATTAGATACGGCGTAATGTTGCTGACATTTTTACCTAATTTTGATCTAAAAATAACGTGGTAGTTACCAAAACTGCGAACATTTGTTCTGTAAGTGTTATATATATGTTTCGAAATCATGTTTGCTGAGCTCCTTATCCTGCTATACCCTTTGTTTGCCAGAGAATATATTCTTCCATACTACAACGTAATCAGTCAAAACGATTTTTATTACATAATATAACTAATATAAGGCATACCTAGAAAACGGTTCTTCACTTTCTTCAGATTCTGACGTTTTTTGAGCTGCTTTCAAGCAAGATAGACAAAAAACTTTAGATTGCATAATTGCAACTTTCTTATCTCCATCTTTTAATATTAGCGTTCCAAAATTCTGCCATGCAAATCTTGTTTTTGTATTAGTATTGTACAGTAAGGTAATCTCATAATCCTTTACCGGTTTGTCAAAAACATTGTCTTCTTTGTCCATTTTAAAAATAGTCCGATAACGATAGTAATAAAAAAATTATAGCTGGTAAAACATAAAAATATTTTTTTCACGTGACAATAAAAAGACTTGCCAAGATATATTAAAAACTTTTTTTTAATATTGATTTGCATACTTACAGTTACATAGTTACATGCTAAATGCTTATATCGAATCAGGATTATCACAAATAATATATATTCACAATCGAAATAGAGACCCTCTAATCAGAGTCGCGAAATAACGTCAATAAGGTTAGGTCGGCGATACCATTTTTCAGCAAAAACCGGAAGTAGCGATTAAATATAATACTATTGCACGTACGAGCACCATCGCAGTTGCAATGAAAAGATTATGATTGTGATACATTAACACCTAATACATGTGAATCTAAATACAGTTATCAGAAAGAAATTACATTATTATATTTTTTATATTAATACTGTATTTCATAAAATTATATTTTCTAAAATGACTGGTTGTTCTGCACCAGACTGCAATAATTCTGCAAAAAAGGGTTATATTATGAAAGTCTTTCCTTGTAATCCTGAAAAAAGAGCAAAATGGGTAGCGAATGTAGGTCGACTTAAATTTGACGCCATGACTATTTCCGGTTTTTGCTGAAAAATGTCAGCACCAATCAAAATTGGAAACGTTATTTCGCGACTCTGATTAGAGGGTCTCTAAATCGAAAAAGCCAAAATATGCATCTGCGCCACGGCAGTTATCATTGTTATCAACTTGATCAAGTAGAGGTAGAGAGCTTGTAATCAGAGTCGCCAACTTATCACGTGATCCGAATCGCACTCTGATTGGCTTGGGGCATTGGGGGTTGGGGGCCTGAGGCACATGGCGCTTAGATAAGGTTAAAGTGACAGTGCTGCAGCCTACAACTTTGATCTTCCTGTTATTGTCACTCTACCTTTTCGAGCGCCATGCGTCCCGAGCCAATCAGAGTGAGATTCGCACGCCGCGGCATGACTACCAAAATGTTCGGCGGCGGCGTGGCGTGGCGTGGCGGCGCACAGCTCTAGTTGTGGTAAATACAAAACTTTAGATAATTTATTCGGATAGTATTTCTCATGATAATATGCTGTTGTTTTGACCATTGTTTTAGAAAGGATAAAGCCCGATCTACAATTGCGTAAACGTAGTTGTAGTTGTAAGAATTGACTAATCACAGTTGAATACGAGGAGAATATTTGACTGTCATTGGTCAATTCTTATAACTATAACCACTTACAACTACGTTTACGCAATTGTAGATCGGGCTTAAGGCTATCGAGCCAAAGGTCTTACAAATAAAATTAAAAAACGAACAATGAATATAACGATAGGAACCAATATTTAATTTATTTTTTCCACCTATATTACACAATTACAAATAAAACGTTGATATATGGTTTAATATACATATACGATACAAATTGGAAAATAAATATGTATATTATGTCAGTAAAGTTTTTTAAAAAATGAAATAAAGAATATATAAACAACACACTAAAGAAACAAGTGGATAACTACAATATATTTTATTATAATTACATTTAAAATTTTACAACTTATTTAAAGTATCTATTACAAATATAATTTGTACGCGCAACATATATTTTAAATATTCTCAATTAAACGTAGGGTAAGTTCGGGTGAGATGGGACAACGGGTGAGATGGGACACTTCAATTTTCAGCTGCTTTGACGTGCGCATTCCCGCTAATAACTGCATAGGATATTAAAGTTTTATACATTAATGAAAATTCATCCACTCCCGTCGTCAATTTTCTATTGTGTTCAAAATTATTAAGAGTTATTTTTTGGTCGGGTGAGATGGGGCAGGCATAAATTTTTGTAATTATTTTTTGGAAAGTCCTTCAAGCCAAGTGGTTAATATATTTAGTTTCCATACGAAAGGATCGAAGCATTTGGACCTCGGAGAAGGTATGTATATGACTATTGCGCTCAGTTCATGCTCAGGTTACGCACAAGTTGATGTCCCATCTCACCCGCCATATTCGGGTGAGATGGGACATTTTTTGGCGGGTGAGTTGGGACAGTGCCAAGTTCATTGGAAACGATTTTTTCGACTATTTATAATGATTATATCATCAAATAGTACATTTGAGAGAAATATGAAGAAATCATTTTTCTAATGATAGTAGTAGTAATAGTAATGAATTAACCAGTATTTCTTTACTACTTTTACACTTATGGGTAGGAATGGTGTCCCTCGACATTCGACGCGCGACACTACACATTCGTACACATATTCGCCACAGTACTTGTGCTGCCGTATTACGGGGAAAACTTGTTTTTTCCAACCAAAAAAATCAGCAAAAGCTTCAGAAATTGCAGAGATCGCTAAGGTTATCAAGAAAGAAGCATTAAAGAGCCACTCTAGTAATGAACAAGCAACGCACGTTCAGGAAAAAAGAGGTCGAAAAAGAAAAACTAAAGTAGCGCCCACGAAATCGGCTAAAGTGTCGAAAATCGTATAGATTTGTGACTTTTGATTGTTTTTTTTTACGTTATTTCACATGTTTTGCGTTAAAGTAATGCAAAATTGAATAAAATTGTTTATTTTTCTCGTTTTGGTTATTACTAATAAATTAGTTCAACAAAACACTACTTTTGTTTCACTTTTTTGATGGTGTCCCATCTCACCCGCCGTGTCCCATCTCACCCGACAATTTTTCATTTTTTTTCAAATGTACTTTGACGGATGAAAAACAGCGAAAAATATTTCATAAATCGTGTAATCCTATGGTTTAGATATGAAATAAACATAATATACACTATATATTTATGATAGTTTAGCGTGTGCGGTATGAGAAATGATTTTCCAAAAAGTGTCCCATCTCACCCGAACTTACCCTATACATATTATATATTGATATAAAAATAACAATCGTAATTGCAAACAATTTATTGTAATAGAACAATAGTCAATTTTTTTGTTATTTTAACATAAGAATTTAAGAAGTTAAAATAAATCGTAATATTTTTAAACTTTTTTTTACAGTTTACAATAACATAAATAAATGTTCTTCGAGATCTCACAATTTGTAAATAGATGAATACATGATAAACTAAAAACACTTTAAATAATTTGCAAAATGTCAATCGGCAATATTTTCGTAAATCTTTCAAATTATAAATAAATGAACGGTAATACATGGTAAATCAATCAACAATATAGTCTAAACATTTTACACATTGTCAATTTACGATGTTTTGTAAGATCTCAAATAATTGTATACGTATAGTAAAAAAAACTAAATAGTAATAAATACTTGTTACTGTAAAGGAACAATATAATTATTTCCATTACCTATTACATGAATATTATAAGGGAATTTATTTGGTAACTCTTCCCATTTTTGCAAAAACCACTGAGCATCTTGGTTTATATTAATTTCATAAGCCTGCAAATGATTTGGAAATGAAATAGTTGTAAGTAATGACAAAATAAAAGTAGGAGATTTATTGTCCAAAACAATATATTGAAGAACACCAAAATTCAAAAAGTAATCAAAAGTAGTATCATTAATCTGTAAAACGCTTCCTAACTTGTATTTAATATTATTAATTCGGATCGAGGCAAAAACACTTGCTTTTTCAGAGAAGATATCCGTATGCATTTTTATTAATGAAATTAATTTTGTATCTTTCATATCGTACTAATTACCAAGAAATTGTCCAGTTATTGTGATATTAGAGAGACCTTTTTTGCTTAAAATTCTATAAGAAAATGTAAGTTGTTGTTTAATACACAATGTTCGAAGTAAGTTAACGAGAAGTAACAATTGTAGCAGTACTTTTCAGTTGTTTATGAAATCCTTCATATATCATTACCCAAATATGTCGAACAGGACCTACTTTTGCTATAATTCGAGGATAATGAACAAGTAAATGAAATTTTGGTTTCAACGTTTCTTTAAATAAATCGCAGTACAATTGGTGATGTTCTTCAATTAAAGTTTGCAAATAAGATATTGAAGAATTAGAAACTGTCCTCGATAAAGGTACATCGAACATCTTATATAAAAGTATATGTATAAAAATTCCACACGGGTTCATCTGATGGAACTAGATCACCAATTAAAATACAAAGATAAGTAGTCAATGCTAGCATTTCAGATGCACTCATTATTATATATTTTTTTTCAAATGTTCAGAAATAATTAAAGGAATTGGATTACCCGCATCTGAATCAGCAAATTTGAAATATTTTATTCTTTCATTTAATTGTTCAAGAGAAAAGTACTTTTTTGTAATAAAACAACAAATTATTTAAGCCATGTCATATCTTAAAACTCCCTCCAGAACATCATGCATTAAATCGCAAGATAAGTTGTTTGTAACGTGAAAATTTGGTAATTCATGCCAAATACATACTTCTTTAAACCATATGAAAAAGATGAACAATCATTATTATAATTATCAATATTACGTAAACTTTCTTCATTTTCTTTTACATGATATTTTGTTTCTTCTTTATGAGTCCTACAAAATCGACAGAAATAATTTGATTGAAAACTTTCATTGAAACCTAAAATAGAATTTAAGCCTAAATTATCTCCCAAAATTAATAGTAATGTAAAATATACTTTGACATGTTTCCCGGATGAAATTTGTACTGTAATTCCTTCAGTTTCTAAATATTTCAATTCTTGAATAATTTTATAAAATATTTGTTTATTGCCATATTCAGTTCGATGGGTCGTAAAACTAACCTGAGTTAAAAAGATATTTTCTAATAAAGATGCATACTGAATAGGTACAGAAGCAATGGAAATATAAACTGCATTTACTTGATACATATCAGATTTTGAACCTAAAGGATTATTAGGTTCAAAATCGTCACAAAAAAGATATAAAGGAATTATTATTTTATTTTGAAATTTGAATTTTAATTCTTTCCATAAGAGAGTTTCCTTGTAAAATACTGGTACGCACATTTTCATCATATAGAGATTCTTCATTTTGCATGTATGAAACAATATCATTAAATACGTTTGGTAATTCTAGAAACGCTTTTAAGATTTTACGCAATTCTATTATTTGTCCTTCAGATTTTTGAATAATCATATTTGAATAACCAGAAGATTTATCCATTTTGTTAACTGATCTTTCTCCTAAAAAAAAAAAGCTTGTGGTTTAATGTAATATTTATTGTCTTCTAGAAATTTAAATCTTTTATATTCAGTATCTAACGTTTTAAAAGTATTATTTATTTTTTTAAAAAGAGCGTAAATTTTGTTATATCGATTTAATTCTGCGTCTTCTTTGTTTAATACAGGTTCTATACAATCAGTTATAAAATTAAATAATTCCTTTATATCTTCTATTACTATTTGGACAACGTTTCGAGGTAAAGAAGAATTACTATACATTTTTGAAATCAAACGAAGAATAGCATTCTGAACGGTTTGAAAAAGATCGGATGGTTCAATATCAAAATATTCAGAAACATAAGGTTTGCCAGTAAACGAATTTTCGATTATATTCTGATCCTTTAAAAAATAGACAGAGTCAGATTCCTCAATTTGATCTACATTTAGTTGTTGAAGCGTTTCAGATTTTGAATGATTTTTCATTAAATGCTTTTTTAAACTATTCAAAATAGGAAAACTGCGATGACAATTATCTTGTTGACAAATGAAACTTTGTACAAACGGATGTAAATGTCTAATATGTTGAATTAAAGACTCAATATTTATAAATATTGTGGAACATTTAAAACAAATCATATTTCCACATTCCATTGTAAAAATATTCAATATTGTAGTCGGCTTCTTAGTCAAACACCACGACGAGAGGATTCATAAGAAAAACATAAAGGACAACACAAGCACAAGACAACATAAGCATAAGACAACATAGGATGTTCCGTTATTTTAAAGACAAACGGCTTCATGACGTATTTAATTACGTATTTATTGACTTAATTACGTATTTATGACGTTGGAATAAATCAAAATAGCTTGTTCAGTATTCTAATCTCTATTCTTTGCGCGCTATGCCGCCTGTGACAGTGAGGCCATCTCTCGGCCTTCTTGCTTATTCTTTGCTGCATCTCTCCCCGCTACTGCCTATTACCGTTCTTCCCCTGATTCTTTCCTGTAACCGCGTGCGAGATCAGATCACGCATGCGCAACGACGCCAAGGCAGACATCTTTTGTATTTCTGCCGGTTAGCACGTCTCACCTCGTGTTCGCAATCTGTACGCGAATAATAAAGCTCTCGTGATACATATAACGAGTCTTATTCATTCCGGTAGTAACCATAACCATCCTTGAGCGCACCAGCGATTAGGCATTCTGACTGCAGCGAGTACTGACGAGAAGAAAACTAACAGGGACACATATCCCTCGGCCACGATCCGATAGTAAAATTCCGGACTTCTGTGGAATCGCCACAACAGGCGCATACATAGCTCAATGGTCAAATGTCATATCGCTGTAAATATATACTTTAAACTTTAAACTGTAGACAAAAATAGAACAAATAAAGGACTCTTTCTTTAAAAACATTATAAACATGAAAATGGCATTGTAAGAGTCAAACGAAAAGAAAATTAACAACAAATTAATACATATATTCTAAATTAATGAACTTATAAAATTAACATAAATGTAACGATTAAATAACAGATGTTAATTACATAACTAGTTTCGACCACCAAATCTGGTCCTCTTCAGATGAAACACTTTACGTTGAAATGTACAAAATTATGGAAAAACATCAATACATAAGTAAATCCTGTGCGTAGTTAAATATATAACTGAAAAAACAATAGAATGAACATATATTAATTAAAGGATTGTAATCTTAAATTCTAAGAATGAAAAATAACGATGCGCAAAACATACCAAAAAATTTACAAATCTATACGTGAAAATATTAATTGGTCCGTGTATCCATATATTTACAAAAATAGTCATAATGATAAAAGTCACACAATAAGAAAACAGTAAAAAAATTTTTTCTTTAAAAAACTTATGTCAGAAATATTCCAAAAACTGTCGAAGTACATCTTGAGATAAAAAATTATACATGGAAAACTATGCATGGAACACGTCGAACATCCTCAACGGACCAATTCCAACTAAATAACGAACGGCAACAACTGATACAGAAAGATTAAATTTTTTTTACAATGGGTATATATGCTTCATGAAGACCTTCCGTGTCGGTTTGTAAGTTTAGGCTACGTTTCTGTTTTTTAATATTTAACATTTCTGAGACCAATCGCTTCCTGTAACAAGGTTCCTCAT
>NW_017276350.1:0-1539 GCF_001594065.2 Cyphomyrmex costatus | reverse complement strand
AAGAAAAAATTTTTTTACTGTTTTCTTATTGTGTGACTTTTATCATTATGACTATTTTTGTAAATATATGGATACACGGACCAATTAATATTTTCACGTATAGATTTGTAAATTTTTTGGTATGTTTTGCGCATCGTTATTTTTCATTCTTAGAATTTAAGATTACAATCCTTTAATTAATATATGTTCATTCTATTGTTTTTTCAGTTATATATTTAACTACGCACAGGATTTACTTATGTATTGATGTTTTTCCATAATTTTGTACATTTCAACGTAAAGTGTTTCGTCTGAAGAGGACCAGATTTGGTGGTCGAAACTAGTTATGTAATTAACATCTGTTATTTAATAGTTACATTTATGTTAATTTTATAAGTTCATTAATTTAGAATATATGTATTAATTTGTTGTTAATTTTCTTTTCGTTTGACTCTTACAATGCCATTTTCATGTTTATAATGTTTTTAAACTGTAGTATATCATTTATAAAGGGAACGTTTCTATCACTTTCAGACACAATATTAAACAATTCCCACTGTAAAAGAAATCAGAGATGCTGACTTTCTGGTGTATATTTTAAATCCAGAATAAAATAAGTTTGAAAACAAAATTGTAAAGCGGCAAGAAACGTTTTTGTCTGATAACTTTTGCTATCAATAATGACATAAAATGCATGAACATTGCATAAATTAGGACCAACTATTATTATGTACGGTTGAACTGTTAAACCCTTTTTAAACATAAAATTAATTTTTTCTTGTTTAGCTGATTCAATATCACCTGGGATTTTTATTTGCAAAAAATGGCCATCTCTTGCTTCGGATACAGATGGTTTCCAATAGGTCTTGCCTGTGTTTGCTCTACCGCGAGGAGGTACTAATGCAGATAACAAATGTAAACGAATGACGTTTTTGGAATCTATAATTGAAGAAATGTTTTATTTGTATTATATAGCAATATATCAATAATCCCAAAGCGAATTAAAGTAATTAATTGTTCAAATTTTAATTATGTTGAAAAACATTTTAATCATTTTTATAATATTTACCGGTTTATTCCACTGGATAAAATCCGGGACAGTAAAATTCGGAATTTACCATGACTTTTTCTACACACTCTATTTTCTCGGCTAATTTTGCTTTACATTTAATATTACATCTATTTTTACAAATGTGTTAATATTTATATTTTAAATAAACTATATATATTACTTATAAAAGTTATATTTGTAATATTCTATTTATAAATGTTTTTGATGTTTATTTACTCTATTTGTTACTATTTTTATTGTTATAAATTGAAATTGAAAACACAATGATAAAAATTTCGGTAATTATTTACATTAGGGGACACCTCACCGATGACCTTGACCTTGACATATGTTGTCAAGGTCATGATTCTGAGTAACTTTGCCTTAACAACTAGGCGGCAGTCTCTTATAGTTTCTGATATATTTAGACTTAAAAGTATAATTTCGTATAATACAAGACAAATGTTCACTTTAGGGGACCCAGCTCCGATGATCTTAACCTTGACATA
>NW_017276349.1:0-949 GCF_001594065.2 Cyphomyrmex costatus | reverse complement strand
TATCTTTCGTTGTTACAACTTTTTAACATCCTCTCTTACCTTCCACTTGCACCTCTATCTTATCTAATTGTTCACTCGCACCTCCACCATCTTCGACCCAACGGACCTCCTCCACTCGCCACTCCCCCTCCCCCTACCACCCACCCCCACCGCCACTCTCTTTCGTCGTATTTCACTATCTTTCGTTGTTACAACTTTTTAACATCCTCTCTTACCTTCCACTTGCACCTCTATCTTATCTAATTGTAAAAAACTTTATTAAAAAAAATTTGTTTTAAATGAAGGTAATAAAAAAAATCGGTGCGTTAATATTAGACGGTTAGTGAAAATAATCTTGGGGATTGTTTTGACGTGGAAGGGCGGATGCGCGCGAGTTTCATATCCCCCCCATACCTGGCTCACCGATAAACCGTGCAGTCATCTTTTAAATACATATTAAATGAAATTATTGTTTTAAATACTCCCGACTGCTGACCGATATGACATATATTTAAAACCATCACAGTACTATCACGAGTTAAATTGTAATATATTACTACAAAAAGTAACTGATTATTAATTATTAAAGTTGCCAATACAAAATGAACATACGTAAATTGTATTCGACTGTCATGGGACATTTCGACTACCCGTGGAGCGGTGAGGGGTACAATGCAACATTTGGTTGATTTTCGAATCGCCTCCGTCTAGCTTTCGCTGTCCCTCTCACAACACCGCACCGCGCATAATATATTACCAGGAAAAAATTACTGTTTCACATTTTTTAATAATTTTGATTTTTCAATAATTTTGTTTTATAATATGCAATCGCGTTAACGAAAAAAAATTAATACGTTGTTATAAATCTGACGTGTCGATATTAGACGGTTAGTGAAAACAGCCTTGAAGATTGTTATCAAAACAACACATCAAGTGGAAGGGCGAATGCGAGTCGCACGTCCCCCCCTCG
>NW_017276348.1:0-1376 GCF_001594065.2 Cyphomyrmex costatus | reverse complement strand
AGGGGGAAAGCTTGCACCCTAATAAGTATCCCCACCAAATATTAAACCTCTATATAGAGCCGGCGGTCCAGGGGATTAGTAAATAAAAAAAATCGTTCGTTCGAAAACTCGAGCGCGTCAGATTAAGGTATGGTGATAATTAGATGTAGAAAAGTGTACATTTCAAAAATTTGACGCGCTCGAGGAAATTTTTTTTTTCCCCTTTTTTTGACCCCTTCCTACAGCTAACCCCACCACGTAAACCGTCAGATTAATATTTATCCGTTATCAGAAACACATGGGTCGCTTATACTATTAATATCTGACACGCTCGAGTATTTCACTGTTTTTTTTGAAAGCCTGTACACGCTCCCCCCACCACTGAAACGGCATACATCATATAACCTTTTTTTCTTTTTAGCATCTAATCTTCACAATCCAATAGGTCCCCACGACGCTAGAGTAAATCCACATTTAACCTCTCGGCCTCCCCTACTATTATAGTACCATCTTCCACAATCAATAACAAATCCAAAAAATTTATACTATGATTATGTTCATATTCTATTGTAAAACTGCAATTGTTTGAGTTCTGATGATAAAAATAATTTTTTAATTTTTTAAATAATTTTTAAGTTCCGAGAAAAGCGCTTTTCGGGTGTGTTAAGTTAGCACCCCAACTATAGTACTCAGGAGTTCTGATTAGAGTTCCCACTTCCTTTTGACGAGACGAAGAGTTCCCTATAGTTAATAACAAGTGTTCCGTTTAATAAACGTTTAAAAAAAATTTTTTTTAAATGGGGTGCTAACTTTTTATCCAATTTCGAGGTGGAATAGTTCTGAGCGGCTTAATAGCTTCAATTTGCGATTGCCTAGAGTTCCTGATATGTAAAAAAAATTTTCAAATATTAAGAAAAAAGTTAAAAATTTTTGAAAAATTAATTTTTAGATACAATAGTTCTGATAATAATTCCTGCTTCTTTTTGACGATACGAAGAGTTCTAAATGATTTTTAATGATGTATGCGCTTATAATCATTTTTTAATAATTTTTTAAAAATGGGGTGCTAACTTTTTAACGAAATTCAAGGTCGCATAGTTCTAATCAGCTTAACAGGACTATTTTGTGAATACCTAGAGTTCGTGATACATAAAAAACATTTTTAAAGAATAATAAAATTTTAAAAAAATAGTAGAAATCTTTGAAAAATTTTTTGAGAGTACCGAGTAGTTCTGAGTAGCGTTTCTTATAATTCTCGACGAGTTCTATCGAAAACTGTAAGGTGAAAAAGCGATTGGACCAACGGTTTCTGAGATATACTCAATCTAAAAATTGTTGATCTTCTAACAAATGTCGCTGTATCTTGCAAACCGTTGGTTCAATCGCTTTTGCACCTA
>NW_017276347.1:23072-24034 GCF_001594065.2 Cyphomyrmex costatus | reverse complement strand
CTGTTCATCAAATTATATGATCGTTTTTATTGCAGAACCATCAACTCTCTGCAACACCTTTTGCCATCATCACAAACCAGTTATAATTATTTTAAAGATTTCGATGCAAAAGATATCTCCGTATCAGCATCGTGTTCAACATTGGATAGTGTTGAATATGACGCTGACACTAAGTCATCTGACAACCGCAGTGAGTCCAATCGTCATAGCACCTGTTCATCGCCTAGGAGCAATAAAAAAAGAAGTATAATCTAATTTTATTTAATAGATTTCCAACAAACAGAAGAAATCGTTTATTATTGTTTATTTGAATATTTTCTAACAAACAATTTCTAGATGTCCTGATACTATTTTCGTATAGATGGTTTTCTAAATACAATTAATGCTAATTTTGATTTGTTACTACTTAATCTTTGGCGATGTAAGCTTTCGTAAGACATTTGTATTTGAGAAATTATACAAAAATTATGAAAATACAAAATAATTGTAACAAGAATACATGTATTATATTTACATATACTTACAGAAATACTCGATCAGCAAGCCCAGCTTCAAGAAACATTCTATGAAGTATTAAGCAAATCATCACAGCGTGAAAGAGACACAGTTGACAGCTTTCTGGAAGTACTGGGTGATTTATTGCGTCATTTGCCTTACATAAAAAGAAGAAATTTCCAAAAGAAAATTCTAGACCTCGCGATAATAGAGGAAGACAAGATGCTCAACGAGAAGAACTTGTAATAATGCTCTCAGTTACATTTATGTTATTATTGAAAAGATTTATTTTATAATTGCGTTTTGTTTTAATATTAAATTTTATTTTTTTTATATTTTATTTCTCATAACATTACAAACGACGCGTATTATATTACATAGTTTATTTAGATCTCAGCAACATATTGTAACTATTTTTTATACCTTTAAGAGAGAATAGAGTGAAAATAGTGTACCTGGCAAACTGT
>NW_017276347.1:17244-19837 GCF_001594065.2 Cyphomyrmex costatus | reverse complement strand
GCAGCGACCCTTCGCCGTCACAGAGCGCGAATTGGCGTATGACCCGGGCCGGGAATGGCGAGCGAGCGAAATCTCCAGGGGCCGAAATCGTAATTTAAATATTATTTTCTAATTCCCACGATTTAATTGCATGTAAAATGAGTGACGCCTCACCGAAGGAAGAACGACGGCAGTTGGAAGCAAGTAGCAACGGAAGAGTAGGAGAGGAGCGGCCACCAGGGCCGAGGTAGCGGTCGGCCGGCCTATGCCTGAGAGAAGTGAGGGCCGCAGGAGGACCGGACGTCCGGCGAATGAAGGAGGAACGCCTCGAGGAGGCGCGGGCCCGACGGACAGGACCGCCGTATACCAGACAGCGAGAAGGCGGGCCGTCGGTAGCATAAAAATACGCTGCCGACACTAGATGAGCCCGCGGGGCCTTCAACCACCCCTAGAACCTCGCTGGGCACGGCACTGCCCGCGAAGGATCGCGGGCACGCACCTTGGTCGCGGAAAAGCGCGGTGCGGCTGCGCGCCCCTCGGAGGGGGATAAGGTATTGATCGCGCATCGATCGCGATTTTCGGTGCTTTTTCGTTTCCGGCGTGCGAGACTTGCGGACGTCCCGGCCTGTCTGATCGCGATTTTCGGTGCTTTTCGTTTCCGGCGTGCGATAACGGCGGACGTCCCGGCCCGTCGAGCGAAACCCGCGCGATCAAGAGAGAGAGAGAGACTGGAATCGGCGGGAAGAGAGCGGGAGCCAGGGATCTATCGGTGAAGTTGCTCTGTAACTTGTAAACTTGTAAAGTCGCATGCATCGGGGCGAGGGACCCTCGTGTTCTGCAGTCGAGCGTCCTTAGTGAATTCTCGCGGAGCCGCCATTCACGGCATTTTGGTGTAACGTATCGTTTAGTGAGACGCTCGGCGACAAGCACGAGGGACTCCCACGCTCCCGGATAGTCGGCTATCGGGGAATTGACGTAGACTTGGAGTTGCGGGCCTCCTGGAGATCGCGATAGCTGAGAGCGAAACAGCCCGTGCACGCGTGATGCACGTTCGCAAGACGGCAGCGCGAGAGCGAGCGTTCAGGGGCAATATTTGTTACCGGTTTTCGTTACCGGTAGCACAGCAGTTGTATTAGATTTTCGCATGGATTTACGGCGTAAACGCCGTGTGCTGTTCTCGTCCATAATTGTTCAAATTAAGAGCCCCGGAACACCGATCTCGTGCGGGACTGCCGTTATATGTGATATTGTAGATCGACGTTGGTGTGAGTGAGACGGCGCGAGTCGCGCGCCCTTGCTATGTAAAACGCAATGTCGACGTTGTACTGAGTCGTAAAGAATCGGCATATTATTCGTTTGGTGTGTTCTTGTGTATGGCAGTACGCCCGGCGCGTGCCGACTGATATTCTCGCGTGAATTTTGGTGACTCTGCATGATGTTGTATGCAATCTTCGAGATTATTTTTAGTCACTTTGCGATGTTGTTTTGTGAACTTAATTTTCGAGAGTCCGTATTCGCCGAGGGATTGTAAATTATATCGCGTTCGTTGATTTGCTGTAATTTTGCTACGGATTTCTCGCGTCATGGAATATTGTCGTCGTTAGTATTACGAAATACTTTGTTCTTACGCTCATTTGATTGCTGTAATTTTTGTTTAGCCAAGAGCATAATTTTTCTTGCGGGTTCGCAGCGCTCTAGTTTATTTTGTAATTTTTTTTTTTTGGTCATTCTTTCAACGCACTATTACCGAGTCATTTATTTTATTTTTTTTTGTTGTTCTTAATAAACCCGCTTATTGTTACTTTAATACTGAGAGTATAATTTTTGGGTTCTCGGCGTAATCTTTCCTCCTAAATTTCCCTGTATCACCACAGCCCTTGTCTTTTCCCAAAACCCTGCCCCTCTACCGTTGATTGAGCTGGCCCAGTCGCGTAAGAGCGAGAATTTTCGGGATTTTCGCGTATGTTTCGCGTTTGGGTAGTGTCGTATTGGAAATTCGAATTTTTCGCGAGGTCGACGTCGCCTTTAAGGACGTCTGGCGCCCAACTTTCGCGTTTTGCGATTCTCGCTCGATCGCTTTCGCCCCCGTTATTGTCATTATTCGACTGATCGGGCTCATCATTTCTTTCGACTTGCAACGCGCAAGCGAATAACGTCGCAATATATATTGTGACGTGACATTTTGTCAGTCACCCAGAAAAACAGCATAACGCGAGATCCTGGGTCCTTCAGGGTCAACGGGCGAGCGCACAAGCGAATGTGCGACATTATTATTTAATTTTATTTCATTTTTGCGATTATTGTATTATTTAATTGATATTCTCTTTGTGCGATTGTTGTATTATTTTTCTTTTTTTCTTCTTGTCGCTATTTAGTTAAGTTTTAGTTAATATTAAGACGATCCTGAGCTCGGATTTTGCCGGTAATTCACGATCAGAGCCGGTGGCTGCGCTGTATTCTTGTGTTCGGCCGCCTCACCTATCGCTAGAAGAGAGAAGACGTCGCCTCCCACGAGGAAGAGATTGCTGTATGAAGAATTTGGCTGAAGTCACGAGAAGCGCGGCACACGCAGGTCGTATTATTTCATATTTGTTATTAATGTCGCTATTATTTG
>NW_017276347.1:9063-16377 GCF_001594065.2 Cyphomyrmex costatus | reverse complement strand
GCTGTATAATTATTTCTGTCTGCCTCTACCTCGTTCTCCGACATTGTTCCCCGCACATCGCGAACCACCCCCTCTACCAATTTTGTTGGCTGAGCTAGCTGAGCCTGTCCGTCGCGAATTCCGTTGCTCTGTAATTTCTTTGTCCGAGCGTAACATCTTAATATTTAGTGCGAAGAGTGGCACGCTCTCTCGTGCCTGGCGCCCAACGAAAATTAGTACGGCTCGAATATCGTAGCATATAAAATTTAAGGAAGAACCGCACTTTTGCTAATTACATTATTGTGTCCATCTTTTGAGCTATCGCGTAAAAAGAGCAGCGGATGAAGTGACGAAGTTGTGCCGTTTCCCCAAAAGTACGGTCACAAATTTGGCGCCCAGTACGTGGGGCTCGGGTTAAAAAGAATTAATGAATAAGTAATTGCGGGTTCGGAGAGCGAGGCAGATTTCGGAAATTATATTTTGTGATATTATTTATTGCTTCTTTTATTGTTTCTTTGTTTTTCTTATATTTTCTCTGTTTTTTATTATATTTTCTCATGTTTTCTTATATTTTATTGTGCATGTCACTTTGCCAGCTTTTTTCTGTTCTCTTTGCAGCAGTGTCTATTGCGTTTTGGTAATTTGTTATTAATAAATTGTGATTGGATATTGTTTGAGAACCCTGAAATTTCGGTGTATTACGTGAGTGAGGATTCTCTTCGAGAATATTCGCGAGATTGTTTCGGTCGTTACGTGTGTTATTATTCCGCGCTGGGTACATTTTTTTTTTCTCGTGCTGTTGTCGTTTCGCGTGGTATCGGTCGCGTTTGTCGACTTGCGTCGTTCTGTGGGATCTTTCTGTGTCTTTATTACTGGCCTTAGATTATATTATTCTGTCGTGTTGTTTTGCGAATTGAGTCAAGGCTGTCGATGATATTGACTCTCTTCATGCTAGCGTTTAAGTTTCGAATGACGATTTTAGCCTGGGGGGAAGGTTTACAGCGAGCACATCTATTAGAGTTTATTTTTGTTTTCGTACGGCTTTTTCGAGTTTCGTATAATATTTCGGCCGAGGGAAACTTATTATTGTTTAGAACATGACGGATAGAGGCGCACGTTTTGAGTGGATATATCAGCTGACCGCGAGTCAGCTGAAAGATGAGTTAGTGCGGCGGGGGTTGGACGGCGACGGAAGCGCGCCTACTTTGCATGCACGCTTGTTGCGATATGAGCGGGGTGCTTCTTCGCCCTCACGTTTGGCAGGCACGGAGGTGGATCCCGTTGACGGGCATTTACGTCCTTCGACATTAGGAAGGGTGCCCCCTGACAGTCCATCCCCGCTTGCAGCCGAGAATGTCGCGAATCGTGCGAATGAGATACCGGGTGATTCCGTCGGCGCCCTCGTATACGTCGCCGAATGTGGAGAATTGGAGACCGCATCGAACGAGTTCCGTGCATGAAATTTATAATGTTTTACGCAAGTGGAATACTACTTTTTCCGGAGAACGCGGAAACGATGCCGAGTCATTTTTAATGCGCATCGAGGAGAGTCGCGCTTTATTTCCCGTCTCGGATGACGATCTTTTTCGATGCTTGCCGTTTTTCCTGACCGGTGCGGCTCTTTATTGGTTCCGGAACCGACGTGCTGAGTGGAGGACGTGGAGTGAGTTCGCGGGTGCGTGGCGCTTACGTTTCGGCGTCCCCGATTTTCAGTTCGCCCTTCGTGACGAGATTTTGCGGCGCACCCAGGGGGAGTTTGAGTCTGTCGCAGACTATCTGACGTGTATGCAAGCCTTATTCGATCGGCTAAGCCCTCCGTGGAACGTACATGAGCAATTGAATTATGCTCACCGAAATATGTTACCGCGATTACAGATTGCTATACAGCGCGAAGAGTTCTACGATTTTACCTCCCTGGAGCGAAAAGCTTCGCGAGTAGAGGGGATTCACGACGCCGCGACGCGCTACCGCGCTCCTCCGCTCCCTGACAGATCTTTATTACCTGACTTAGCGTATCGTCCACCTAAAAGGAGTCCGCGTGCTCCTGAGATGGGGGCGGCTGGATTTTCTGCGTCGAGAACCGCGAGTGATACAGGAGGCAATCGGTTTACGGATGTAGGGGCAGGGTCTTTTATCTCACCTGCTGATACGACTGTCGGAGCCGCGAGCACGAAGAGGTGCTGGAATTGTGAAGGGTTAGGTCATCGAGCGCGGGAATGTAGGGAAGCTCGACGGGTGTATTGCTATCGTTGTGGCAGAGCGGGCGTTACAGTGAGAGCGTGTCCAGATTGTTCGGGAAACGCGGAGACGAGTCGCTAGAGCGCGTTTTTCTTTTGAGGGGGGGGGGCGATTTTGGAGAGCGTGCTTGCTGTGGACTTTCCGAGTGGACCATGGAACAGGGGCGGAAATTAAAATTTTTTTTAGAGAGTGGGCTGTTGAATGCGGTTGCTAATTCCGGTGTCACTTCTCTCACAGAGCATCGTATTGACGTTGGCTCGCATCGACCAATAAGATAACGTTGTTATTTAGTTTCGCCAAAGGTGCGGAATGCTATTCGGGGGGAGGTTGATAAAATGTTGGAATCCGGTGTAATTGAAGCTTCCTTTAGTGAGTGGTCAAACCCGATAGTAATGGTTAAGAAATCGAAGGGGAAATATCGTTTCTGTTTAGACTTTCGTAAGGTGAATGGTATATCGAAGAGGGACGCGTACCCGTTACCAAATATGACAGGGATACTTGATGAATTAAGATCTACGCGGTATATCTCGACGATCGACTTAAGCCAGGCGTACTTTCAAATACCGTTGGCGAGGGAGAGTCGCGAGATAACAGCGTTCAGTGTTCCGGGTAAGGACTTGTATCATTTCACGCGGATGCCGTACGGGCTTATGGGAGCCCCGGCTACTTTTCAACAATTATTAAATAAATTAATTGGCCCTGAAGTGGAGCTTTACGCGTTCGCATACTTAGAGGATATCGTGATCGCGACACCGACCTTTGAGGGGCACATGGAGTGGCTCGAGCGAGTTTTAGATGGGATTTTACAGGCGGGTCTCAAAATCAATCCCGATAAGTGCGAGTTTTGTCGTCCTCAAGTCAGATGTCTGGGATTCGTTGTGCAGAGGAACGGCCTTGCCGTCGATTCCGGAAACGCGCGACCTATTCTAGAATATCCAGTGCCGCGTAATCTTAAACAATTGCGTCGGTTCTTGGGAATATCTTCCTGGTATCGTAGATTTATCCCCCAGTTGGCCACCGCGAGTGAGCCGTTAACTGGATTGTTGAAACGAATCAGCGCTGGGAGTGAGGGATGGAGCAGGAAAAGGCGTTCGAGGAAATTCGCGCTCGTTTGGCTGTCGCTCCTGCTTTATCGTGTCCGAATTTTTACGTTCCATTCGTCATACAAACAAATTCTAGTTTCTAGACTAGTTCTGTCGGGTTAGGTGCCGTGTTAACTCGGAATATCGAGGGGGAGGCACAGAGGATCCCTGGTATCAGGGGCAGGCCGCTTATAATCGTCATAGGCGGAATCATGTTTTTTTAGTGTTGGCGACTTGGAGTGGAGATGTCGGAACGCACTGTCGTCTGCGGCTCGGGGGATGGCTGCGAGGTTGGCACCGAGATTTTGGGGACCTTTTAGAATTATTCGTGTTGTGTCGTCTGTAGTGTATGAGCTTGTCGCTCTGGATAGAACTGCTGCAGGAAAGGTTCACGTGAAGGATTTGAGGCCGTATATCGCCCCGGATTAGATGAATCAGGTTAGATGTCCTCAATAATTCCTTCCTTTGCCCTTCCCTTAGGCTGTCGGACCTCTTTCTTTTTCTCTCATCCTGTCGATCTGGGGGGGTGGCGACTCAGCCGCGTGCCTTTCTGTAGCGGCGAAATCTGGTTGTTGGGTAGAAATTGTTTGGTATTATGCTGGTCTCCAATTCCCTGTATCGCTTTGTATCGTCTTGTATCGTTTCGTCTTGTATGGTCTCGTATCGCCTCGTTCTATCTCGTCTCGTACTGTACATAGTGTCGTTATATCGTTGTGACATGGTATCGTATTATTCCTTGCCCACCGGTACCCGGACGCGGAGATCGGGGAGGAGAGAGGCGTGTGTACTGTCCCATTTTATGGTAGACGAGGTAACGGTGTTCTCGTATTAGGTCGTTTTGTGTTGAACAAGGTAACGTGCTATGCTATTAGGTCGTCTTGTGTTGAACAAGGTAACGTGCTATGCTGTTAGGTCGTCTTGTGTTAAACAAGGTAACGTGCTATGCTATTAGGTCGTCTTGTGTTGAACGAGGTAACGTGCTATGCTGTTAGGTCGTCTTGTGTTAAACAAGGTAACGTGCTGTGCTATTCTTTCGTCTTGTGTTATGCAAGGTAACGTGCTCGGATATTGCGTGGAGGTAACAGAGTCTCCTGCTGTTATAATTGTCATGTATGTCGCTACTCTGTCGCCGGGGCCTGGATCCGGCTATTCCGGCGGAAGAGGGAGCGAAGTGGTGGGCGGAGTCCGTTCTATGGTGTTTTCTCGTTGTTCGCTCTTTGAGTTGACTAGCGGCAGCGAAGATTAAGAGAAGTAAAGGCAGTGAACATATGGCGAGTGCTATGATGGCGGATGACGCTCGTCGAGAACTCCTCGGTCTGTTTTAAGGAGGGGGGAGTTGTGACGTGACATTTTGTCAGTCACCCAGAAAAACAGCATAACGCGAGATCCTGGGTCCTTCAGGGTCAACGGGCGAGGGCACAAGCGAATGTGCGACATTATTATTTAATTTTATTTCATTTTTGCGATTATTGTATTATTTAATTGATATTCTCTTTGTGCGATTGTTGTATTATTTTTCTTTTTTTCTTCTTGTCGCTATTTAGTTAAGTTTTAGTTAATATTAAGACGATCCTGAGCTCGGATTTTGCCGGTAATTCACGATCAGAGCCGGTGGCTACGCTGTATTCTTGTGTTCGGCCGCCTCACCTATCGCTAGAAGAGAGAAGACGTCGCCTCCCACGAGGAAGAGATTGCTGTATGAAGAATTTGGCTGAAGTCACGAGAAGCGCGGCACACGCAGGTCGTATTATTTCATATTTGTTATTAATGTCGCTATTATTTGGTGGATTATCGCACCCTCATTGCAGACGCCTCGGAGAGAGACGTCAGCTGGGAACGGACTCAAAGGCAGAACATCCGCCGAAGCATCGTGTCCCACAACGATCGATGGAAGATCGTCAAGCGACAAGGAAGCATTTTCGGACTTTTGGAAAAGCGCGCCACAGCGTAAAAGGATCCGCGACACGCAAGGACCCGCGGGATTCGTCGCGGGGTCACGCGGTCGCGGCGAGCCAATTAGAGCAAGCAGAGGCCGATAAGAGAGGGCCTGACGACCTGCGTGAATCCGCGGAAACTTCCGATCGGCACTTGTGCAGTGACGGACCTCGAGTAAGGACGCAGGATCTCGCCCATAATTTGGCAGGAATTTCGAGAATATTCGTCGAAGATGAGCACTGCTATCGGCTCTCGTACAGACTTTGAAGGAAGCGGCTGAGGAGGAGTATCTTGGTGAGGCGAGCGTTATTCGTTTTATTGTAAAGCCACCGATCGCGTAATCTTTTGTGAGCGTCTTGAGCGGATCGCGTGTGAGAATTTACGCGGATTTGATTCGGTCGATGTCGTACCGGCAAAGAGTAACGTTATTGTTTCTGTCGATGAGCGCGTGCCATCCGCTCGAGCGTAAGAGTTCGTGAACTCAGGATTGTCGTTATCGCTCGCCCGTGTCACTGCCAAGTCATATCGTTCGTATTACTTGTTGAGATTCCGGTTTGTTTAAGAATTAGAGTCGAGCCGCGTGTCACCGCTCAGCATTAGGCTGTCGGTTTGCGGGAAGTTCCGAGAGTCGGACATTTCTAAGTACCGTCGACGACGACCTTGATATCGTCTCTTCTGTAATAAAGTAAACTTGTCGTCGACGCGCGATCGCGGAATTCTGTAGATTATGGCAACTCATGTATCGACGCGTATTAAATAAATAGGAAACTCTTTGTTATTGTTAATATTAATTGCTGTATAATTATTTCTGTCTGCCTCTACCTCGTTCTCCGACATTGTTCCCCGCACATCGCGAACCACCCCCTCTACCAATTTTGTTGGCTGAGCTAGCTGAGCCTGTCCGTCGCGAATTCCGTTGCTCTGTAATTTCTTTGTCCGAGCGTAACATCTTAATATTTAGTGCGAAGAGTGGCACGCTCTCTCGTGCCTGGCGCCCAACGAAAATTAGTACGGCTCGAATATCGTAGCATATAAAATTTAAGGAAGAACCGCACTTTTGCTAATTACATTATTGTGTCCATCTTTTGAGCTATCGCGTAATGAAGTGACGAAGTTGTGCCGTTTCCCCAAAAGTACGGTCACAATATATATATATATATATACAAAAACATTGAAAAAAATCGAAAATTAATTCTTTTGGATCAACTTTATGCTATCTACAGTCTACACATATATACGCACACACGCACGCACGCACGCACGCACACAAAAGTTTACTTACAAAAACATATACATATAGGGAAAGTAAATCATTAATCCTTAAATTCTATTGACAAATAAAATGTTACTTTACTTTTATAATTACGAATATTTCTCGTTTAATGTTTTTTTCGTACATAAATGAACATAGTAAAATTTTATAACAAGTTTAATTTCAAATACACATAATTTCAAATATATCCTAGAAATATAATAATAGTCGGTATAATAAACACTTATTTTATAATCTACTCTAAACTTATTTTATAATCTAAAAAGTGAATACTTTAAAATATATTTTAAAATGAAACATAACATGTTCAATTTGTAATAATAACGTAAACGCAAAGGAATATATCTTAACAATAAATGACTTATAATTAACTTTGAACTTTATAATACGTATAAAATAATGTAAAAAGTAACTGATATATTACTAAATGTGCCAGTTCAAAGTGAACATATATTATGTATATTTTCTATGTTGAATATGTACCACGAAAAGTAAATGATAGTTTATTCAAGGTGCAAATTCAAAATTAACATATCTACATATAAGTAAAATCTAAATTAAAACGATTACCTAACCACAAAATAAAAAACCCAATAAATTTCAACCTTTGAAAATTAACCACAAAAATTTGAACCTTTCTAAATTAAAATGATTATCTAATAATGTAACCTAATAATTTAAACCTTTAATATTTTAAATGATATTATCTAATATAATACATTACCACGAAAAGTAACTGATATATTACTAGATGTGCCAGTTCAAAGTGAACATACATTATGTATGTTCACGAAAAGTAAATCATTC
>NW_017276347.1:0-989 GCF_001594065.2 Cyphomyrmex costatus | reverse complement strand
TGGGAAGGGAATACATATACATATATCACTTTGAATAATATATTGCGAAGAATATTACTACGTCGACCCGCCATCAGAGGTCTATAGATATTCGCTAAGATTCTCGCAAGTGCTTTGATACGCGTATATCTGTATATATAGAATCTCGATTTAATAACTAAAACAGGCGTCTAAGGTAGGCTTCCATTACAATACCTTACTGATGAGTCCAGTATTGGAAGCCGGGACGAAACGCCAACATTACGTGATATTCTTCGCAATATATTAGAATTAATAGAATTAATAGAATTAAAGATTTTAATGAATCTAAGGCTCGTAGCCCTATTCTCATATTAGGTATAAAATATTTAATTTTCTTACGTTTTCAACAAACAAGAATCTCGTAAAAATTCCATTGAGTCATAATGAGGCCATTTCTTTCCATTGTTTTTTCGAGCGGATCCACTGGCGCTAGTTTCTAATCTAATTAATCGTCGGTATGTATCATGTAAGCTTTTAAATTTCATTTTAGCTTCATTGGCTGTAATTTTCCCATTTAAAGCATTTGCTACTTCTTGCCACAAATTTTTGGTAATTTTTACATTGCGAAGTGATAATGGAAGTTTATAATTCCAAAGAGGCTCTCTTAACTGGACTTCTAAAATGAGAGTTTCTTCATCATCATGATTAAGTTTTGCTTTTAAGCCTTCATCTGAATTTCTTTGTTTTTCACAAGAATTTTGCTCAGATAATATTCCTTGCTTTGATGTAACAAAATCTGAATACAAAACTTAAATACATTAGAAACAATAAAAAAGTTTTTACTTTGATACAATTATCAATTAAGTTTATTACCTATATTCTTTTTGTGTGATTGCGTTGTTACTCTTTCATTTTTATTTATGTTTGGTACTCTACTTTTTATTATAGTCACTCCATCATCTGCAAGATATTAAATAATAACATGTACATACTAAATTAAGTAATAAATAAAAATATATATTAAATAA
>NW_017276346.1:125126-125522 GCF_001594065.2 Cyphomyrmex costatus | reverse complement strand
TAAAATTGTCTTCCCGTGACGAAAAGAAAGCTCGAGTATTGTTCTTTCAAGATACAGAACATGCAATTGGATGCAGTGAATTTTACACATGTGTTTTTGTGTGTATGTGTGCGTGTATCTGCTATCGGCATTACGGAAGGCACGGACGTAGTAGACTTGTAATCCGTTCGGGGCATTGCATTAACGTGAATATTCTCCTCGCCTCTCACGTGTGTGCGTGTCAGTATGTGTGTGTGTTTGTGTGTGTGTGCGCGTGTGCGTGTGTGCGTGCGCGTGCGTTCGCCTGACACACACACACACACGCGCGCACACGCACGCACACGCACACACACACGCACGCACGCACGCACGCGCACACACACACACACACACAAACACACACACACACACACACAC
>NW_017276346.1:124041-124919 GCF_001594065.2 Cyphomyrmex costatus | reverse complement strand
AGCTTTCTTTTCGTCACGGGAAGACAATTTTATTGTTGCTCGTTCCTTTTTGATAGACGCTCAAAATTTGGCAAAATCGTGTGATTCGACCCTTTTGATTTTCAGTTGTTTAAAAACTAGAGCCAATCCAATATTTTTATAAGCATATTTGGATTCTGCGGAAAAAATCCTATCGGAATCGACTTATACTTGTAAGTCAACGTGAAATTAGAGAAATTTTGTTGGGCTGTGTAATGAAATGGTACATATTACCATGAAAAATGACTCACATATTATTGAAGGTGCCAGTTCAAAGTAAGCATACATAAAGTATATATTCTTTTGTTGCATATATACGTAATAATGATTTAACATTACTATTATAATGTAGATTGTAATAAGGCCCAATAAATTTAAAACAAATGGAGAGAAACAGGGTTACGAGCCATTAAATTCTTTATGAACTTACTATTATAAATAACTAGTGTACATGTGTTGTTAAATCATTATTACGTGCAACAAAATATATGCAACAAAAGGATATACATTTTATAAATGTTCACTTTGAACTGGCACCTTCAATAATATATCAGTTACTTTCCACGTTAATATATTTTATTATTAGATAATTATTTAAAGTTTTGAAGATTTCAATACTAAAACCAAGTAATTTCATGTTTTGAGTAACTGTATCAAATAAGTTTTATCTTTATTATTATAAGAGAATTGATTCTTTGTGCTCTATTTTATCTTCAGGTTTATTAAAGGGAAAGTCCTGAAAAGAAAAGGCAATAATCATTTAAATCCATACCTTTTTTCTTTTCAGACTTTTCCTATAAACAAAGTACAAAGAATCAATTTTTTTATAATTATATAAGGAATAGAGAATACAAAGTAAG
>NW_017276346.1:79206-119594 GCF_001594065.2 Cyphomyrmex costatus | reverse complement strand
CGACAGGAGTAGAATTTAGCAGGGAAGTCTGGAAACTTTCCTCTGCAATTCTAAAATTAATTAAATTGTTTGGAGAGGTTTGGTGGCTTCCTCCTCCAAGAATTCCTAAATTATTATAATTTTCAGGAGAGGTTTGGTAACTTCTCTCTCCAAGGGTAATGGAATTATTATTATTTTCAGGAGAGGTTTGGTAACTTCCCCCTTCAAGGATAATGGAATTATTATAATTTTTCAGTGTTGGAACGTATCTAGGTAAAAGTACCTAGATACAGTATCTAGATACTTTAGCTGTACCTAAGTGCATTACCTAAATCCTTATAGACGGAGATACCTGTATCCGTATCTAGTTATTTTTTAATACGGTATCTTTTAAGTTTTAGATACATAGTTACAGGTATTATACACTGTCGCCACCATTAATGTTGTACATAGCTATTTCTCACGTTACAAAGTTATGTTTTGTAGTCTCTATGCTTTTGAAGATGTTAGAGAGATCTCTATGTTTTTTAAATACGTTTGAAACATTTCTTTATATCCAAGTGGTATTGACAATGCCTAATTTGAGTCAAACACTGGGTGTAGTCGTGTAGAATATGTCAACTTTATTGTTGCAATTAAATACAATTCTCAAACGTTTCGATACCGCTTCGGATCTTTATCAATGATTTGCATGTTCCGATTACCACATTTCAACTATCTAATTGTGAACATACTAACATCATTAGCTCCGATTAATCATTGTATTAGGAAACATTTTGATAATCGGAACATGCAAATTATTGATGAGGATCCGAAGCGGGATTGAAACGTTTGAGAATTGTATTTAATTGCAACAATAAAGCTGACATATAATACACGACTACACTCACAAGGAGAGCCTACGCTCTGCTCTTCACCGATTTTGATCAAACTTGCAGCGATGTTAGAAGAGCCTATCAAATGAACACCTGTAAAGCCGTTCGCTCCATTGGGCCTTAGAAGCCGAGTAATGATCATTTAAAAATATACCAAAAATCTGGAAGACGGTCTAATATCTCGGAAAGTATGCATTTTTGAGAAAAATGTCTTAAACAAAACTGATAAGGTTTATTCAGATGTATATACTAGTCTTATAGGTTTGACCTTGAGCGCCACCGTCAAGGTCAAGTCAAGGTCACGGTGCCGCTCAAAGTCAAACCTATAAGACTAGTATATACATCTGAATAAACCTTATCAGTTTTGTTTAAGACATTTTTCTCAAAAATGCATACTTTCCGAGATATTAGACCGTCTTCCAGATTTTTGGTATATTTTTAAATGATCATTACTCGGCTTCTAAGGCCCAATGGAGCGAACGGCTTTACAGGTGTTCATTTGATAGGCTCTTCTAACATCGCTGCAAGTTTGATCAAAATCGGTGAAGAGCAGAGCGTAGCCTCTCCTCAGTGTTTGAGTCGAATTAGGCATTGTCAATACCACTTGGATTTATTCAAACGAGTCTTAATAATATTATTTTATATTTCTTTATATGTTAAATAAATAGAGATATAAAATGTGATATTTAATTTAAGTTGTTTATTACTTTCTCTTTTCCTGTTTCTCCACTAAAAAAAAAAATTTTTTTAAGTACCTAAAAAGTATCTAAATTTTCAGGTACTTTTTATTTATATCTGTACCTATACCTAGGTAATTGTAAAAAAATGTATCTATAACTATATCTAAATACTTCTGCCATACAATACCTATATCTATATCTAAATACCTTTCAAACGGTATCTGTTCCAACACTGTAATTTTTAGAAGGGGTTTGGTAACTTCCCCCTTCAAGGATAATGAAATTATTATCTTGTGTTTTCATATTTTTGTCTTTAATTTTTATTTTTACATTATTTTTTTCGTCTTTAATTACCGTCATAATTTTATTTAAATCTTTATTGGTTCTTTCGTTGGTTAAATTTTCTTCGTTCTCTCCATTTACTATATCGTCTTTGATTTTATTTATAGTTTTGTCCTGATGGATATTTAAGTTAATCTCATCATTAGAGTTATTTTGTATGTTTAATTCACCTTGGATGTTTTGTTTTTCATTATCAAAAATTTCATTTAAAGGTTTCAGGCGCAAAGGTTGGTACTTGGACTTCTATTTCTTCGTCTAAGGTACTTATAACTTTTAGGTACGCCTTGCCTGAGATGTTTTCCACTATCGTATCGCCCAGGTAAATTCCATGAGCTACCTTTATTTTTGGTACATATCCTACTTTTACATCCGGATTCTCCACTCTCACATAAAATAACGATTCTGATCGTGGGGCTACAATAATCGTCTCTGGTGAAAAGAAAGGTATATTAATTCCAGATACATCTAAATATCCCTTTACGTAATCTATTTTGGAAAAAGTTTGTTGAAAAAAATCGTTACCTAATATTCCGGATTGAGAAATCGGAAAATCGTCAGACACAAGGTGAAAAGTTACGTCTTGTTTGAAAAGAGGTATCGTTATTTCCCCGAGAGTGTACACAGGATATTTGTTTACGCCATTTAATTTTAAGATGTTAAGATATTATTATAATTAACTGTTCTATTTTTAGGAGCAAATTTTTCTTTAATAACATTTGGTCCGGATCCTGTGTCTAGCATTAATGTTATGTGCGGAATTATTTTACAATCTTTTATTTGAACTGTGGGCGCGCGACTATGTTTATCTAAATTTACCGTTACTTGTCGTATATTTGATATATTTTTACCTACTTGCGTTCTTGCGAGGTAGTCGGGTGTGAGATTTGTTCGGACCCCTGTTGCACACCCGATTTCAAAGGGCCCTGAGAGTTTCCCTGATTATCGGTTTTCCTACGATTGTTACTAGCGATACGCAATTTACATGATTCCAACAAATGACCGGTTTCTTTACAATAGCGACAAAACGCGTTATCATTGGCATTTTGTGGTTGATTTAAGTTTAAACGACAATTTTTGACAATATGTCCGAATTTGTAGGGCCCTGAGAGTTTCCCTGATTATCGGTTTTCCTACGATTGTTACTAGCGATACGCAATTTACATGATTCCAACAAATGACCGGTTTCTTTACAATAGCGACAAAACGCGTTATCATTGGCATTTTGTGGTTGATTTAAGTTTGAACGACAATTTTTTGCAATATGTTTATATTGCAAAATACGAATTTATTGCACATTTGACAGACAATTTTCGTTTTGTTATCACGATCGCGTTCGGAGTTCTGTCTTTTCCAACAGTTACTAGCGAGATGACCAGATTTATCACACCATTGGCAAGTAATCGAATTTTTATTTTGGGACAAGTTATTGTTTAATCGGCAAGTTTTGGCGTTATGCCCTGATTTTGAGCATAGTTGGTAAGTGACTGTATCTACTCGTACCACGTTTACGGGTCTTGAAGATCGAAAATCGCGAAATCGACATTTATCGGCATTGTGTCCGCGTTTCTTACAAATTTGGCAAATTAAAATCTCTGTACCTAAATCAGGTCTAGGTTGGGAAACAGATGTTAATTTCCTACAGTTAATAGCTACGTGACCCTCCTTATGGCATATTTGACAGCTCTCTTTTAAAGGGCTTATAGTGTTATATTGTTTGCCCTGACTTAGACCTTCTTTTGGGCCCTGTCGTAAATCTGTCATTTCCTGTAGCTCTCTTTCTATCCTGAGCGCGTCTGCTACTGTTTCTGTTACGCCCAAATTCCTGGCTATTCTTTGCTCGATTTCGGGCATTTTAATCCTCTTATGAAGTATTTACACATATCTTTTTCTAGTGCAGCTTTAATATTTTGATCTGCAGGGTCATTTCCCGGATTTTTGTAAGATTTTAATATTTGTTTTCCTAAAATTTTAACTCTATTCGCGTATGTAATTACATCTTCGTTATTTTTCTGATAAATACACCCTAACTCTCCTTGTAATTGATATGCGTTTTTAACAGGCCCGTAGACTTGTTTTAAATACTGCATCAATTCACTTACGCTGTTAAAATTCCTATCTTGTATAGTCCGTCGCGCTTCTCCTACGATTCTAGTTCTTATTATTTTAGTGAATTGCCATTCTGCTTCTACAGGTAGCATAGATTTTGCTTCTTCACATCCTTCAATAAAATAAGTCAATGGGATATTTTGACCGTCAAAGAAGGGGACGGCTTCAACGGCATATTTCAAAGTACCGTACATGTTGTTATTTGCCGTTGTTCCGTTTGACCCTTCCGGCTTAGGAATAGACATGTTATTACTAAACGAAGGCTGAATTGTTTCGTCTGCGAGGACGTCGGAAGCGGCAGAATCGAGTACCAGAGGTTTAGAAAAATTTGTCGAAATGTCGTCTGTGATTTCAAATTGGTTAAAATCAAGACCAGCGCTCAGAAGAGTAGGTTTTAGGGATTTGGCAGGAGTGGAAGTGTATATTGTGTTTCGTGTGTTTGAACTAGACTCAATCGAGTCACTTAAAGCAGTTTCATAAAGATTTTTCGCTGTAAGTTCGTCGGTTGTAAAATTCGAACTCATTACCTCTATCAAAAAATCGCAAATGATCCCGGACGAGACCCCAAATTTTAGGTTCTGTTAATTCCAAGCCCCAGGATTCTTTATTGGATAGGAAAATTTAGGAATCGAGGAGGGGGCATGGGAGGACGCAACTGACACCGCTCTTGTGGCAGACGCTTCAAGACGCGTGCCACAAGTCGGAGACGCAATAAGGTCACAGATATGGGTCAACGTCAGCGTGCGACGCTATTACCCAGTCCTGCGACTGTGTCTCCGTCGGTCCCCTTTTAGATCAAGGAACTTAATCCTTTTGATCAGGGATCGGACCGTGAGACGTAGTGGGATGAGGAATGAGTCGAGGGAAGTTCTGAATAAATTACAGGAATAAACGTAAAACAAGATTTTTATTTTTAATGCATGGTGAACAATTTAAAAGTGAACTATTAATTAATCTATCAATACGAGCTTAACATTTCTATGATTTATTTTAATATTTTTTAATTGTGAGGTACGGCTTGTATGTGTATGATGTTGAAGGTTCTGATGAGGGAAAGGGAGATTGAGTATTGAGGTATTCCTCTAATTCGAGGTATAACTCATTATTGGATATCTCTGCTTCGAATGGAACGGGAGAATATGAAATTGGGGTTAAAGGAGGAAAAGAGAGTGATGTAGAGTCTGGAAGGGGGAGAGTCTCGGTTTCGGTCAAGTCTATGACCGGTATACTGTTTGTTGTTGTCTGTGGTTGTATTTCGTTATTGTTTGTTGGTGTTCTGATATTCGCTGGTACTTGATAAGTCTCGTTTGGGGAGGTTCTTGATTGAACCCTTGTTACGGTTGGAACTCTCAGCCGGCGCAAACGCTCGATTCTGCTTCGCCTCCCACGTCCCGCTCGATGTTTATTATTCCAGACCATCTACCATTAGGACCATCTCTCATTAGGGAAATTTAAACAGGAAAAGAAGAATCCAAGGAGAGAAAGAGAGGGGGAGAGAGAGAGAGAGAGAGAATAGAAGAAAAGAAAGAATAAAGGAGAGAATCGCTTGAGGCGTTAGACGCTGAAGCAATTCGGAAAATAAAGAGTAAGGAAAGTAAATCGCTTGAGGCGTCAGACGCTAAGCAATTCGGAAACTAAAAGAAAAGAGAGAATCGCTTGAGGCGTTAGATGCTAAGCAATTCGGAAAATAAAGGAAAAGAGAGAATCGCTTGAGGCGTCAGACGCTGAAGCAATTCGGAAAATAAAGAGTAAGGAAAGTAAATCGCTTGAGGCGTCAGACGCTAAGCAATTCGGAAATTAAAAGAAAAGAGAGAATCGCTTGAGGCGTTAGACGCTGAAGCAATTCGGAAAATAAAGAGTAAGGAAAGTAAATCGCTTGAGGCGTCAGACGCTAAGCAATTCGGAAACTAAAAGAAAAGAGAGAATCGCTTGAGGCGTTAGACGCTAAGCAATTCAGAAAATAAAGGAGAAGAGAGAATCGTGATTGAAGAAGGAAGGAGAAGAGAGAGAGATATAGTAGATGGTCAAATAATAATAACAGAACAAAAAAATTGACTTCTTACTTTTGGGATGAATGGGGTATTGATAGATGGCTACCGGAGTCCCTTGAAGATCGGAGCCTGTGATGGAGCAAGGTTCTGGATTGGTCGGATGTAGTCGTTGCCTTTTTCACGGGAACTCCGAAATTTTTATAAATGTCACACGCGAATTGCAGAGTACGGAAGTTCTGTTGAGACTGTATTTAAATGTACTGTCAAAGATCGGATCCGCACTATTAGAACTAAGGAAGTGAAGTGTTTTTCGTAGTCTCGCGGCTTCGTATTTATACTTGCGGAGGGCAATATGCCCTTCTTTGTTTGCGAGAATCAAATTTTGGGAGTAGGAATGATTTAGGTCAAATGTGTGCTGATGTATCGAAGATTTAAATGGTTTTATCTTGAACCGGAAACGCTGTGCAGTATCGAACGCTGACCTATAAGCTTCTTATAGGATCTATGAGTGGCGGTTGGTCTTTTAACTTCGCGACGCGGCCAGCTGTAGCGTCTGGTAGCTGAATTTGTTAATGAGAAAAATTTTCTTTAATTATCTAATAGTTGTCGATATCTGCTCACTCGTTTCTCTTAAAATTTGAAGTAAGAAGCAGGAAGAAACGATATTATTTGTTTAGGTTTCCTCGTACTCCTTATTACACGTAGTTTCGTTAATATACTTGTTATCTATCTAACGTTCCACGAAAGAAAAGAATCGTGGAGTCCTCCGGACGTAACATATGCCTCGATATTTTCTTAAATATCTCCTAAAATAGTGATCGAACAAAAAAATTTTTTCCTACAAAAGTTACTTGTTTTTTTTAAGTAGAATAAGATCCTGTAATAAAAAATATACATTTCCATTTAAAAAAATTAATTTGACCTTCTAATTTCATTGAAAACGCCCTCCAAATAAAAAATTGAGACTACCATTCTCTTCCTCCCTTGAAATCATGGAATACGTGTTTCAACTTTGTTTTTGTATTTTTTATATTTTTCGAGATAATCATTTGGAAAGTTTTCAAATGAACACCCTGTATATACATATACCTATATATGTGTTAAATGTAGGCTAATTTACTCGTAGTTTTTAAGTACCAAGATGCTGGTGCGTAAAGTTCTATGAAATTTTTTTTAATGCAAATATAACAATTTTGATTGTTTTCAAGAAGTAATTTCTTTTTTTATTAAGGGGAGGTTCTCATAAAACTCGACCAAAAAGTCGATTTTTTTGCATTTTTCGATAGCTTACGATGTGTAGAATATGTTCCCAAAGCGGTTTGGCCAATAACGATTGCATAAAAAAGCACCACCAAATGTCGCTAAATGCGCTATGGCGTTGAAATAACGGAAAGCACGCGTCTCTATACACTAATATGTGCGGTTGTATTATCGAAGAAGCTGCATTATCGAAGAAAGCCGCCCAAATCGTTGGAATGGAACAGTATGAAGTCGACGAAGGATTGATGTATTATATGGCCCTGGAATTGCTGATTAGCTATAAGGTACATTACTTTGCTAATAACTCGAAAAAATTAACCAAATCTTAAGACACGTTTTCTGAAAAATCAAGTTTTTCAAACTGGTCTTCACGATATCTCAAGAACTACTCGATGGATTGACTTGAATTTTTTTTATTTTAAAGCAGATAAAATTTATTGGATCCTAAACCTAAATTCAGATGATATTTGTCGTTTTTTTTTATTTTTAGAGCATTTTAAAGAGCGAAAAATGTGAAAAAACGGTACTAAAAATTCACATGTTCGCCATTGTTGTTATTTACGAATTTTTTTTATTGATATTATAGATTCAAGTTTCAATAAATATATAATTTATAATATTTTTTGGTTTTTTTATTTCAGATGACATGAACGTGCTGTACGATGGAGACCGTTTGAGTACCTGTTTTTTCAACGTGACGTTCGGCGGCGTATTAACACTTTCCATGACACATTTATGCACCAAAAAAAATATTTTTCTACACTTTAAGAGTCAATAAATAACTGTCAAAAAAACTCAAGTTGTTCATTTACTTCCTTCTATGAAAAAAAATCAAGAAGATCACCGTGTTTTTGGATCTCTAGATGAGAACCTCCCTTTAAGGTAGTTAGACCCCAACTATTTGAGTCAAAGACAGAACTCAAGCATAACACTAAATTTAAATTAATATATATTATTATGTAAAATCTAAGAATAAAAAACAATGTATTTTATACACTTACAATATTAAATCATGATGAAATAAGTTAATTTAAGAAAAGACGGAAATTCTATGTATCCCGTAGTACATAAGAGAAATTAGATCATGGCAACATCACATTTTTACGAATGGACGAATATAGTGACATGCGCAAGCTGTCAAAATATTTAGATAAATATTTAGAGGTTGGCTTGAATATCAAAGTGATAATTGGAGATGAAGACAGTTCCTTGATGGCTGCTATAAACCGTGAAAGTAACCATAATAAGATATATAAATTAGCAGATAGAAATCACGTAATTTATAAGTAGAATAGCTAAGCGGGTTCTAATGCACTATGTGTTAGTGTGTGTATGTGTGTGTGTGTCTGTGTGAGGGGGCAGGGAGGGGAAAGTGCATACGGATACAGAGCCGCCACCAGGCGGCGTTGGTGTCGCGCCGGGCCCGCTGATCTATACTATATGGATAGGGCATATGGGCATTTTGACTACAAATGTTTGATGCTCTGTGGGAAGACTGCAAGCATGGCGTCGAACAACCGAAGTAGGCCGAACAGGGCCGAACGGGCCAACTCTGTTGATTTAGCAATTTCTAGACTGAATGATCGATCTTCCGACGGTAATTTTTTGGAACCACAGTAGACACATGTCACCGGGTTAAATATTGTGGGAATACTTCCTGGAACTAGTACTCGTCGATGCTCAATGTATTATTTATTATAATCTACTAACACTTAGCGATAATATTTATTTATTTACTTATATGAAATTGTGATACAATTTTTAGGTTATCCGCCTAGTGAACAGTTAAATATAATTTAAAATGTGCTACAATATTAATGCAGCCAAGTGACAAATAATAATAAAAACAGATATTTTTTAAAGTTTCTAATATAAATATTCATTACTCCATTATTACAAACTTATTTTGTATACATTACTTGTGAAACGTTCTCCGATCTGCATTATCTGTCGGTCCGCTCATGCAAGACTTCTTACAAAAGAAACAAGTCATCGGCATTTTGCACAGCAATTATTATTATAATAAATTTCTTTTTCACATCAGCACATATATTTTTAGTTCTTTCAGTCTTTAATTCGTTTGGAATTTCGCGCGTTAATCGAGTTCACTCAGCTGATCCATTTCGATCCTCCATCTTAGCATTCTTCCCACATTCGGTCGCCTCAAAAATTTTCGATTATGCCCTATCCATATAGTATAGATCAGTGGTCGGGCCCTAGAAGGAAGAGGGGGGGAGAGTACGACACAGGGGAGAGGTCTGCGGGAAAAGGGACTTTGTTCCTTCTCTCCTCCCACCTATTATCTCTAGTACCTATTGCGCTCTCTTTCTAAACCGTTGTCCTCTCTCTCCCACCCATTGCAGTTCTATACTTACCCTATTGTTCTCTCTCTTCCTCTCGTTCCGTTTCCTTCTCGCACGCGATTTAATTAAACAGATATTTTCGAATTTTAAGATATGACTAAGCAATCAATTATTTTTCAGTGTAACTGCTATCCAGCATACCGTACAATGACTCATATCGTAAGAATGCACTCTAACCGTTTTTGTACCTTTTTTTTTGGTCTATGGGGATGACGCCAATAATAACAATGGAGTTTATCTTTACGGCTGCGATAAATTCGTCCCTTCGTTGAAACTTGTCGAAACATGTTAGAACGCGCTAATACTTAACTAGAGGAAAGGCTTGACGAAAAGAAATTAAAACATATTATATAGTATATTTAAAAAAATTTCATATTTTTATTTATTTTAATTTGATACAATTCTTTTTGGCGATGCGACCACCAATTGTATATTTTAAATACATTTTGTAACGCACAATCCTTAGCATGTTTTACACATCGCATAGTATTAGTAACATCTAGATTATTCAGTGATTCTATATCTTCGTAATCGGCATCGACGGTCTCAATGGTCAAGTCGTCGCTGTCGAATATATCGGCCAACCATTGGCGTTTTTCACGTCCTTTAACGTACACAATAGCCTTATTGTAGCCATTCCATTCCGCACCAATTACAGCCATTGTAATCAGACGTTTCGTCATGCTGTACGGTATCATCGCGTCTTCCCATTGCAATCCATGGTGATAAGCACCTAGCCAGGAGGCGCAATACTTTTCTGATTTTGTCAAGTAATTCCATGGTATAGGACATGTAAAAATGTAATGAGAAAGAATGGTCCCTTCTCTCAACACCGCCACTTCCTTTGCGACAAATTTCTTTCCAACGATAAATCCTTGCAGATCGACAAACGTTGGTATAGTCATGACGAACGACTTTTCGAGACTGTGCTCGATCACAAAAAATCTTGGTTTTTATATCTTATATTGAAACAGGGGAAGATATTTTCTTTTGCAACGTTGTAATTTTACGTAATCTTGCGCACTACGTTGGACATTGGGCTGTATTCAATCACGCGATCGTGTATGATGAGACAATAGGCAGTAGTATTCGCGGGTACATTCTCTTTGAATTCAAATTCTAAACGCACATCCACGGTGCCATTCTTGACGGAATCGTTTTGTCGAGAGCAGTCAACGATTACTATAGGAAAAAAATTCCTAAAAGCATCTGTCTTGAATAACGTTGCACTTCTTTCGTGAAGGATTTGATAGTAAGATGTACGGAAGCGTACGAACATATCGTACAAAATGGCGGTTCTGTGTTTGTTAAAGTCTAGATTTAGATCATCGTATGGAAAAAATTCAGAATTCAGATAGAGTTCCACGTTGGTTAATTTACAACTGTCGAGGAAAGTTTTATGTGTTGCTATAATATTTTTTCTATTAGTCTGCAGAGCAAAGATGACGTATCGCGGCTTTTCGAGCTGAGTCGCAGTCTTGATAGCCCACGAGTGCTTCGTCGTGCTCGGTAATAGAGGATACTTGTACAGATCCTACGAACGGAAACTCATACTCAGATATCGTCCGTTCTCCAAGATGCGCAGCATAGACAGTTTATTGACTTAGTTCAACGTAACGTGAGGCATTCGCCACTGTATCTTGAACAGTTCAAGTTTCGGCTCTGTCGCTGTATCTCCCACAATACAATTATTGTCGTTGCGCGCTCGTATCAAAATCAATTCGTGACGCGCGTTGATTACCACACGTTTGTAATCTTCGCAAAAGCCAAACAACATGTACAACGGTACGTAAACATTAAAATATCCATCACGTGCTACTAGTCTTCTTACATCGTAATCAAACACCGGATGTGGAAATCTCCATTCTTGGCATTCTCCATTTGATGTGTGAAGTTAGCTGAATACGTTGATAAGCCCTTCAAAAGAGTTATTCCAACGTTTCTGTTACGATCAATTTCAGTACCAATGAGTTCGTATCGAATTTCCTCAAACATGAACGCCACGCAATTAATTCCAAGCTGTGGCCGCCGTTCCGCATTTTCTTCTTCTTTTGACGTAAACCTTCCTTCAACATAGAGATAGCTTTCACAGGGTAACGTGTATAAATCCTGCTGTTGTATGGGTATCCTTATCTCATCACTATGTCCAAACGTTGTGTTCACGTACGGATTGTACGTGTAAAACTTGTACTTGACGATGCGATCGTCAAAAATCGGCCAATATCCCAGATATCATCCATCTCAAATATTTCGTACGACAAAGCCCAATGATTGTAAAAATTTAACGTTCGACGCAGTAAGCTCCTTTCTATTAAACGATCAAATGTTTTTAATCACAGCCGTTCTTCTGATAAAAATTATGTCTCTCGTATGTTTCGTCTGCTCGTTCAAAACAAGCATCTCACGTTATCGGTGTTGTATCACTTTATATTATCGCTGTCGCCTTCGCACGTGTAATCTAACGGTGATCTCCTCTCTGCGAAAATTGCGCAACCGTCCGTCTTGATCCACAACGCGAACCGTCAGGTCCATAATGCTCCGTACGATGATCGGAAGGTAAATGATCTGTACAGGTCTTTCCGATATCTTATATCCTGGTGGCACCCTCGACGAAAACTCGTGTATCTTATGTACGAACTTGTCGTTGCTGTATGCACCCTCGGTCACGTTGCATTCAATACGAATGATGTTTACATTAATGATATTTATCGACGTGTTCGATTCATGCCACTGTTGTGGTTCCAGCACGCGATTGGACGAAAATCCAAACAACGATTCAATGTTGTGAGGTTTGGTAAAATTTACTGGATAAGCGCACTTGATCTTGCTTTTCATGGTATTGTTATTGGCACGAATAGTCAAAGGATACTCTTCATCCTCTTTGCGAAGCTCTTTCTCTCTCACATCATTGGAACGAGATTGTAGAATTGCACTCAGATACTTGTTTAAGTCATGTATTTCGTACGATCCTTCGGGAATAACAATTTCCTTGTTATCTTCGTCGAAGTAAAATTTATTATTCGATGAATTTACATTAGATATCGTGTGGTAGGTTTCAAAGTCCGTCAGACCGAGCTCGTAATCACCATCGCTCAAATCTACTGCTGGAAAGTAACAGGCCGCGAGGACGTTACTCTTATCGGTCGTAAACGTCAGTGACATGTTTGAACGAATACTGAGTTGAAACAGTGTGATGTCAGTTCTTAAATTGATCATCAACCATCTGTAAAAACTGTAGGCACAGTTGTCCACAGTTCCTTTGATCGTAACGTTGATAAGGCGTGCGATTATATTCGATTTGCGTCACGTTCAGATATCGAACCAATTCTTTCGGTGGCCGAAGATTGCCGAAACTGTCAAAGTAAATAACACGATCTCCTCGCTTCGCGTACGCCACCCAATGAGTACCTGATCCCTCGGTATTATCCAAATTTACGATACCGCTCTCGTTTCGATACATTCCCATTGTTGGTAACGCAATACGCATAAAAATACCTCTAAAATATGGAATACGCATACGTTTCGCCAGTTGTTGTAGTTGTACGTTGGTAGTTACACCCTTTGGCATTATTGGCAATTGTTTGATATTTTTTTTTCCAATCTTTTTAATTTTTTCCTTGAGATTCCGCGACCACACTTGTACGGGGCGAGATTAACTCCAGGACTTTCCATGACGCGATTATGACGTTTCAATTCTTCCAGTTGACGCTGCGTGGCTTTACTATCGTTTATAGCCTTCGCGACTCCTGCCGCGCCACCGACCAACGAGCCTACGACTCCCAGCAGCGGTAACATAGGTAAGATACCACCGCGTTTTGCTACCGGAAGTATTCGCTTTTTCGTAGACTTCTTTTTCTTCGTTTTCAAGCCCATACCGATTTTCGTCTTGGCTTTCATAGCCGCCCAGACAGCTGTAGCAGCAGCTCGCTCTCCGAGAGTCGAATCTTTCGCGGTAATGCGTTTCCGCGCCTCCTCTGCGAGTATGTTGTCAGCTACGTGCCGTTTCGCGAGATCTTTACACCGCGAATAAGCTATGTCGTGTTCGCGACACGCCTCGTCCAGCGGATTAATGCCTCGATCGCCTCTAGCCAATCGCTTCACTAAACGTGTTCCTGGACCGCAAAATTGATATCCGGGAATATGCAATTCGATCGGAAGTGCGTTTATCGCGTCATTTAAAAGGCCGCAGCCTCTTGTCGTTGACATTCGCTACAATCTTTTATAAACGGCGCTGGACCATCGATGTGCGATCGATGACAGTGCAAATTGTAATGTTTCAAGTACCGACGATGTTGCTGTACCTTTGAATCAGACTTTCTCTATTCAGGCAATCTGTCCCACAGTCGATCTATGTAATTCTTAAACTCTCGTAGCAAAATAATTTTCGGTATGTATTCCAACTCTTCGGCTGTTAAACTATGTACATCGCAGTTGTCCGACACGATAATAAGCATTTCGATTACTGAGCGGTTTCGCTCAACGCGCTACTATAAATAGGTCCGCTCTCGATGTCGCTTTGTTTTCATTTTGTATCAGTGTCGTGGAAGGAGAAGATATGAAGTTCGTGCGACAATCGCAGACGATCAAAGTGACTAATGTCGATGATAAAGTACAGACTGAAAAAGAAATGCGCAAGCATGGAAACATGCTGCCGATTTCTATACGCGGTGTCATCTGCGGTCCATCGAACTGCGGTAAAACAAACGTGTTGATAAGTTTGCTGGAAAGTCCACATGGCGTACGCTTCGAGAACGTATACGTGTACTCGAAATCGTTGCAACAGCCAAAATATCGATACTTGGAGAATTTAATAGAACCGATTGAAGAAATTGGTTATTTTTCATTCTCCAATAACAGCGATGTAGTTCCACCGAACGAGGCGCTTCCAAATTCCATTTTTGTCTGCGATGACGTTGCATGCGACAAGCAAGACGCGATTACAGAGCACTTTGCGATGGGTCGACACGCGGATGTCGATTGTTTCTATCTCTGTCAGACGTATGCAAAGATACCGAAGCATCTCATACGCGATAATGCGAATCTATTGATCCTGTTCAAACAAGATGGTACCAACCTTAAACACGTATACAATGACCACGTAAACACCGACATGTCTTACGAGGATTTCTGTGAACTGTGTCGATGCTGTTGGCAACAAAAGTATGGATTCGTAGTGATAGACAAAGACAGTGCTCTTACGAATGGGCGATACAGAAAAGGATTTAACGAGTTTGCGATACCGTAACGTGGTTAGTCGTTGTCGATACGTCAACTACGAAACGTTGTCCCGCGTAAGTGCAACATGGATAGCAGCAAAGAGCTCAAGGATCGCGAGAGAATAGCGAAACAAATCGCGAAAACGAGTGATTCGATTCGTAAAAAGTATCGCGCTTTAAAAACAGGCAAAATAGACGAAGATATAGCATTGGAGAAACACTTTAAGCCTGTCGTCGAACCTCTAAAACAGATTGACGAAAACACTGCTGCTGGCTAGGAATCTCAACCGATTAAGAAAGAAGTCAACAGTACGAAGTATAAAAATACTAAGAAAAGAAAATTTGAAGAAGAAGATGATGATGATAATTACTGGATGGATAATGCATGGCTTCAATTAACACCGTCAAAGCAACGTACGAAAGAATCGAACGTTACGTCGGATTCATTCAATTCTGCATCGCTTGAACCGCGTAAATTATCGTACGAACGTTCGCACGTACCCGCAGTCGAAGACGTTTATGAAACGCCGAATGAACCGCTTGAAACATTAGTTAAGCAATCTTTGCAAACGCGACAATTTCGTGAGGAGTTGAATAATCAAATGGGACCACTTGGACAAAAATACGTAAACATGCTTCTCGGCAGTGACAAAGAAAAGGCGATCGATCACGTTTATGGCGTATATCTCAACGAGAACGGCACGATGCTCGGTGACAAACGGTTCGATATAGACACGAATGACTTTGTGATCATAGATGGTGTAAAGTACAAAGGGACACCTGGATTGTACGAATTAATTTTCAAAAGAATTCCCAATGACGCTATTTACACAGAGAATGACAAACTAGCGTATAAAAATATACTGTTGGCAACAAATGCTCATAGACGCAGCCATAATGCGGATAATCCAATGTTGGGTAACAAAGTGTACAAATATAAGAATATAATAGCACCCATTGTATCAGGTAAAATACAGGTTGGAACAGGTATACCATGCGCAAGAAACCTAAACGACAAGTCAGGTAAAAGGAATGGAGGAAAGGGTGTGATACCACTCGCCATGACACTAAACGACGAGTCAGGTAAAGGAATTGGAGGAAAGGGCGTGATACCACTCGCCATGACACTAAACGACAATAAAATCGATTATGTTCATTGGGACGATCTTAACGAGCTCGTGGATCGCCTCCGATTGCTCGAAGCTTCACATCAAGCGAGTCACAACGCTCACGATAACGAAATTTTGTCCTTTATCGAGGAACTTCGTGAAGCTGGGATTATTATAAATTGAAATAAGATATGCAGTCGTCTTTTAGTCGACACTGAAGTATTGGTCAACAACGTTTGCGTAAGATCTTTATGACATTATACGCATTATACCAAGAATAAAATAAAGAAAAAGGAAAAAAAATGTCTGAGAAAAACAATCTCGAAAAGTGGCGACTGGTAGAAGAATTGCACGCTCCAGCGAGAAAAAATTTTCCACGCAGACGTGTCATAGTTTACGGATACGATGACCTGTGGCAGGCTGATGTGGTCGAGATACGCCCTTACAAACGATTCAACAAAGGATATCACTATATTCTCACCGTGATCGATGTGCTGAGTAAGCACGCATGGGCCTTGCCGCTCAAAACAAAGAATGGAAATGAGATGGCTAAAGCGATCGCAAAAATAATTCGAGGCGATGGAAGATATCCGAAAAATTTGCAAACCGATATGGGAAAAGAATTTTACAACGCAAACGTACAAAAACTCTTGAAGGAGCGCAACATAAATCATTATTCAACGTATTCCATAATGAAGGCGTCGGTCGTGGAACAGTTCAATCGCACGTTGAAAAACGATATGTGGAAACAATTTACGCACAATGGAAATTATAAACGGATCGACTTGCTACCACGTCTCGTGTCAGAGTACAACGCGCGCAAGCATCGCACCATCGGCATGCGGCCCGCTGACGTAACTCCCGCGGACGCTGAAAGACTCCTGGACACGGTGTACAGCGCGATAAAGATCGCCGGTCCCGCAAAATTCAAAGTGGGCGACGCGGTACGCGTGAACAAGTACAAGACGATCTTTGAGGAGGGTTACACGCCGAATTGGACCACGGAGGTGTTTCGAATCGTCAAAGTACAGAAAACTAATTCCGTGACGTATCTTCTGGAAGATTACCGTGGAAAACCGGTCACTGGAGGATTCTACGAGTATGAGTTGCATCGCGTCACTAATCCCGAAGTATATCTAGTTGAAAAGGTATTGCGTAAGAAAGGAGATAAGGTTTACGTGAAATGGCTAGGATTCGATAATTCACACAACGATACACAAGGATAGCGTGTTATAAAAAAAAATAATATTTATTACAAATTATATGTAGGTATAAGGATAATGTATGTTGTAAAAATAATAATAATAAATTTATTATAAATTGTACAATTCTTTATATACATATAATTTAAAAAAAATGTATACATATTATATTACTTATACATTATACATTACCCTACACAACTTACACATACTATACATACTATACATATGTCCACACGTACATCAATACATACATACGTCCACACGTACATTAATATATACATATGTCCATACATATTAAATATATATTATACATACAATAAAAAGTTTTATTTACACCGGTAATGTCCCCATGGCAGCGTATTGGTGGAATCTGGTATGATATACCGTTTATCATCATGCGGACTTAGAGTGATTTTCGTTTCGGATATCGTGTATACTCCGTGCAACTTTGATATAATGCATGACTGCTTGAGCGTCATCTCGATTGTATCATTGAGACATCGCGTGTAATCCTCGAATGTTATGAATCTCGCTACAACGTTGCTCTTGACACCTTTCGCCATCTTCGTGTCCTTCTTTTCTTGTACACTTAAAGCATACATTTTCGCTCTAAGCCCAACGAATTCGCTCATGATCACGCCGTTGTTCTCGTCTTTCATAAGACCCGGTACTTTCTTATTTACTAGGGGAATACCATATGCATTGTCGATCGCTTAATCGCTAGTGTCAAATCTATTTATGTCGCATTTTATAATTTCATATACATCGTCACATTCTACATGATAAATTAAGAGCTGTCCGTATCGGTATACATAATTTTACAATTTTCGCGGAACAACGGTGTCATGTACTCGTGATGAAATTCATACAAACATGTCTTGGATATATCGAGGATACACATACCCACGTATATCGGTTTATCGAACTTCACCTCGAGTTTACGCAGTTCTATCGCGACTAGATTTTCTGAAAAAATGCTACGACTGTGAAAATTCGGTTTCGCGATCAATGCCTCCGTGCCGTACCTCCCATTCCATGTCGTTACTAATTTGACATCGACGCGATCGCGCACATTCTCCATGGTTTTACCAAAAACCGCGTTATTCATAAGTTTGTATAAAGGACCCCGCAGAATCCTTATGGGAAATGGCTTTCGGCTAATTTTTTTAAAAATTTGATATGTGTAGTTCTCAACACGTAGAACAAAAGTGTCCATGGCCCCAAAGTCCGATCACGAGTAGTTTTCAAGATACAGCTCTTTAAAGTTAGACTTTTCGTACCTTATTGCAGCGTAATACTGGTGTAGTCGATGTCGATGTACGATGATGCTTATGATCAAAGTGGGCGTACAGATGCTTGCTTGCTTGTGTGTGTGCGTGCGTGTGTGCGTGTGCGTGCGCGCGCGTGTGTGTGTGCGTGCGCGTGCGTGCGTGCGTGCGTGCGTCAGCAGAGATAAGGACCCACGGTTCGTCACTTCCGCAGTATTTTATGACTCCAAACCCTCTCTCCTCTGTGTGTGTGTGTGTGTGCGCGCGCGCGCGCACACATTATTCATGAAACACACACACGCACGCACGCACACGCACACACATACACAGGAGAGAGGGTTTGGAGTCATAAAATACTGCGGGAGTGATGAACCGTGGGTCCTTATCTCTGCTGACACACGCACGCACGCACACGCACGCACACGCACGGACGCACACGCACGCACACACAGCAAGTAAGTATCTGTACGCCCACTTTAATCATAAGCATCATCGTACATCGACATCGACTGCAGCAGCATTACGCTGCAATAAGGTACGAAAAGTCCAACTTTGGAGAGCTGTATCTCGAAAACTACCCGTGATCGGACTTTGGGGCCATGGACACTTTTGTTCTACTTGTTGAGAACTACAATATATCAAATTTTTAAAAAAATTAGGCGAAAGCCATTTCCCATAAGGATTCTGCGGGGTCCTTTTTCTCGAAATTATTCTTAGCCAAAGTTCTAAATTCTGTGTTTAGTTCTATGTAATCGCGAAGCCATGGAGATTGTGCGAATCGTAGTATGCGATGGATCTTTGTGATACGGAGACCGTGACGAGTACACTGCTGCAGGTTGGGATAATGTATGACATACCGCTGCTTATCGCACAATGTTGCGAGGAGCTTGTCTTCGCGCTTACCGGGTGGTTTCTCGCGCGTCGGACAAAACGGTAGATCCGCGTGAGCGTCATGAAGATGTCGCTGATACTCCAAGTCCACCTCGAGAATATAGCCTGTCGGTGAATCGAGCGCGACGGTCGTAACATCAAAATTTTCTACATCGTCGACCCATTGAAAATCGGCGTATGGCAATGGTTGACACATTGTCCAACCATACAAGTTGTTGACGTCATAATACATCAAGTACGTCGACTGTTTCTACGGGTCATACGACTGCATATACTTGTTGTTGGCCTGCGCATATCTGTTTGAACACTGGCTCAGACCGCCACGTATACCACGTTCGATGAAAAGAACCATGTCGACGTCGGTAAGAAGTTCGAAATTGACGCGAGTATGTTTTAACATGGCATCCCACGTGAAGCCCGGTAAGGTGTAATAATACGCGGGATCGAGCCCGTAACTCGCAACGCAACTGTCTCGAAAATTCTCAAAGACATCGGCCAACAACAAAACGTCCGTTTTTAAATATAAGTCACTGTATTCGCCGAGAGTTCGAATGGAGAACCGCTGCCACACGTTCAAGGCGTGCGCGTAATCACTCTCAGATACCATACTATCCGTCAATGAACTGTAAAACGATTCGCGAGGTGGTAAGCATGTATCATCCAATTTTTCAACGCTATCAATGTACTCGTACGGAAATATACTTTTTCGCGTCAATAAGTCGAAATTTTCTGCAGATAAATTACAAAATTCACGTTGCACTATTCTTAGCTTATCCTTGCTGAGAAAAGATGCTAATTTTTCTAAACTTGAGGCGAGAAATTTACATGAATCTATAAAACGTAATTGTATGCAATTTTTTTTATTATCTATGGTGCTGTCGACGTGTTTGCTAAATAAAATGTACTTTTCCTTTGTTATCGGTAAAAGATTAACGCGTCCTTCGTACGCTGTAACTATTTCTTTGATAATAAAATAAGCGTCGTATCCTGATAAATTATGGAAAACTACGGGTATGCAATGTAAATCTTTATAATTTAAATTGCAGTTTGAATGCGCGGGACCTCTGTATCTCCCGGTCAAATGGCAATGATCGCGTGCTCGCTTGTCGTCTTTCGCGAACGGTTTCTCGCACACGTGGTAGTGCGTGGTGCTGTTAAATTTTTGCCAGTCATCGCGCGTAAAATCTGCCATAGGAACATTGGTTGAAATTATAGTCTTTATACTATGCGCTAAATTTTTTAATTCGTCCGCGAACCACGATATGCAATTATTATTGCGACGAAACTTATAATTTGACAGTGAGCTGTCATAAGAGCAGTGTACGTAATACCCTATACTGAAGACGTTGTGATGTTGATAAGTGTACGTAGCTGATGTGGACTCCGTATCCATCTTCTCCAATGCACACTCCAAATCGGCGTAGACTACGAATGGGACGCGCTCCTTCCTGCAGTGGTTGCGGAAGCTCAGCCACTTGTCGTCCTCGCTCGGCAGCCTTATCGCACAGTCATTCATTTTTCCACAATCCATGCTGTGAGTCTCCGATTTAGCGCTCGAGTCAAAGTAGTGCAAGTATCTGGAAAAAAAAGAATAAAAATTTATTATTATTATTATTATTAGTATTACTGTTATTTTTATCGTCATTGTCATCATCATTATTATTATTATTATTATTATACATACCTATCGCAGAAATATTTCTTTTTCTTGGATTTGCGATCCTACGAGGCGTGACAGGTTCTTGATCAGGACAAAGTGTCCTACGATGTCATCCTCCACATACAAGAGGTTAACATGCTTGCTCCTCTTTCTTCGGCGAGTCTTATCGGTACGAATCCATTCTCGATGGTGTATACGTTGATGGAAATGTCGTTGAGATTTTCAAATTTCTTAATTTGATTCAATGTCATCGGAAACTCGATGTTCGTGAGATTGAGCACTGTTTTGTAAACAAAATCTTTCAACTCGGCTACTGACGGTGTGTATACCGATCTCTCCGCTTTTATATGCTACTAAGGGTGAGTGTTGCATTTTATGAAAATTCGAGAATATTTTTATTTCAACGAATCATAGTCGAAGTTGAGGAGGATTAACTATCATTGGTCGACGCATACATTAAATGTTACGCCCAGTGGAATCCACGATTTTAAGAATGTATGACGAATAAACAAAAAACATAGCTTTTAAACTGAGAACCGTCGATCTCGGACAATGTCGTAAATCAGATAGGGGTAAATTCTGTCCGAACAAGAACGTACATGTCTAGACGGATATATCTAGCCAATAAAAGAGAAATCGGTGATAAAAAAAGAAAAGAGTGAAAATATGAAAGACTCACTTAAGGATAACATAAATCATAACTCGATCGCTCGAATGTGACATAAAAATAACACAAAAGCATAGCTTTTAATCTGAGAACCGTCGATCTCGGACAATATCGTAAATCAGATAAGGATAAATCCTGTCCGAACAAGAACATACATGTCTAGACGGGTATGTCTAGTCAATAAAAGAGAAATCGGTGATCTAAAAAAAAAAGGAATGAAAATATGAAGGACTCACTTAACATTCCAAGTTTAAGAGCATTTTATTCGTCAACAAAAAAATACACAAAAGCATAGTTTTTAATCTGAGAACCGTTGATCTCGGACAATATCGTAAATCAGATAGGGATAAATTTGTCTGAACAAGAACGTACATGTCTAGACGGGTATGTCTAGCTAATAAAAGTAAAATCGATAAAAAAAGAAAAGAGTGAAAATATGAAAGACTCACTTAAGGATAACATGAATCATAACTAGATCGCTCGGAAAGGATGATAAATCCCCCTCTCTCAGAAGACGAAGAAAACTAAACTCGCCGATGGGTAACTGAAAAGTCTTTAGAAAAAATGGTATCCAATAAGCATTAGACAACTAAAACCTTATGCAGGCGAATTCAACAGTCACATTTAGTTTTCCACTGCAGTCGTCGCAGAAAAGAATCTACGAAGATACTTCGTTAATCGAGAGTTTAGTTCCCACCATTTTGTGCAAAGATGTCTAACCGTCATTGTTCATCGATTCCGCATTTACTTCACAATCGTGAACTCGGTGACCGCAACGTGTTGACGCGTACCAATACTTGGTGTCAGAGACATTCACAATTGCAAGAGGGTTATATTGAGAATACTTATAAGAATAATAAATTAACAGATACAAAAACACTGATTAGTATATGTCAGAACACAATGAGTAATTATTTAGGTGATTACCTTCATTATGGGAATAAAAGATACGGTGAATGGCCTTTATGGTGGCTTGACTTTATTAATATTGAAAATTAATAACATTGGAGGGGAGACGGTTTAAAAGCTGTTCGCGCAACATCACTGCATCACTCGTTTTCAAGAATTCGTTTGGTTGTAATCTCCAGCGCTATGGATACGTATAATCAACAAGCATTGTAAGTATATCACTTATATCTATGATTATATTATAAATATTCTATATCTGTGAAAATATTCTATGAAAATATTCTATATTTATTCTTTATTGCAGTACACGTAACATTATGGGGAGGACATTTGCACTAACATCCGCAGCGTACAAATTTCTGGAGATCGAGATCGTCGCGGGACCGATGTCCTACGTGGAAATTGTGATTGGTGACACCCGAGGCAATCGCATCATCCTGCCACAATCTACGTGGATGATGTTCATTGAAAAACGGGCGGATTGGTGCAGTCGACTACTCCATCATCATTGATACTTCAAGACCTTGTGATGGAACTTGTTAAAATACGCGATGTGAGCACAGTGAAATTATCTTTATGTGATAAGTGCATGTATATGAAACCGTCTACCGTACTCTTTATGCTTGAACTCGAACAAGCGTCAACGCTGGTCAACCATGTGTATTTCGATTTGTGTCAATATATAAATAGTGTAAGCGATAAATGTAATTATTTTATAAGTTATTTACGTAAAAATTGCATTATGGACAAATTGGAAGCGGTAGACACTTTGCGTACTATTTATGACAAGAATTCAGGAATTGAATGTGAATTGATTTTATACGCTTCAGATACTATTGTATATCATGCATTGCATAATAAATAAATAAATAAATAAATGTTTGTGTACATTAAACATATATTTCTTTAATTTACCATATTCCCTTTCCTTTCCTCTAATTAAGTATTAGCGCGTTCTAACATCGACAAGTTTCAACGAAGGGACGATTTTATCGCAGTCGTAACGATAAACTCTATTGTTATTATTGGCGCCGTCCCCATAGACAAAAAAAAAAGTACAAAAACGGTTAGAGTGCATTCTTACGATATGAGTCATTGTACGGTATGCTCGATAGCAGTTACACTGAAAAATGATTGATTGCTTAGTCATATCTTAAAATTCGAAAATATCTGTTTAATTAAATCATGTGCGAGAAGGAAACGGAACGAGAGGAAGAGAGAGAACAATAGGGTAAGTATAGAACTGCAATAGGCGGGAGAGAGAGAGGACAACGGGTTAGAAAGAGAGCGCAATAGTGTAAGTACAGAACTGCAATGGGTGGGAGAGAGAGGACAACGGGTTAGAAAGAGAGCGCAATAGGTACTAGAGACAATAGGTGGGAGGAGAGAGATGTGCAACTGGTTAGAAAGAGAGCGCAATAGTGTAAGTACGGAACTGCAATGGGTGGGAGAGAGAGAGAGGATAACGGGTTAGAAAGAGAGCGCAATAAGTACTAGAGATAATAGGTGGGAGGAGAGAAGGAACAAAGTCCTCCTTCCCGCAGAATACTCCCCTGTGACGTACTCCCCCCCCTCTTCCTTCTAGAGCCCGGCGCGACACCAACGCCGCCTAGTGGCGGCTCTGTATCCGTGTGCACTTCCCCCTCCCTGCTCCCCTCACACAGACACACACACACACACACACACAACACGCAGTAACACATAGTGGATTAGAACCCGCTTAGCTATTCTACTTTTATATATTTTATATTATATGCTGCCAAAGTCTCCCCGATATCAAAATTATCGCTAGGTATAAGCATTTTCAACTGGTTGATACATGGTCAATTGGAAGTGCGACGTTGCCATATCCACTAGACTTCGTCAATTCTCGAGAGAATGTATAAAATCCATAGATATTTATATAACACCAGATAGCTAACTCGCCTATGTACCATGCATAAAAATTGATTCCAAAACTTATGTATTACGAAGCGTGACGTCAGAATAAAACGGTCACATGGTTACTATTGTGTCATGGCCGCGGTAAGGATACATGGGCGATATACGTACGTGTAACTGTGCGTGTAATTTGTGTGTGATTTTGGAAAATTTATTCCATTATCTTGTCGTGTTAAAAGTTGCCGCCGTTTAAGTGGAAAAGAGAATCAAGAGATAATATTTCACAGGTAAGTCGCAAGCCCTCTAAAGTTAAATAGCCCCGGGCCCCTCAACTCTTTAATCCGGATTTGGTAAGGTGCTAACGTCACGGACATGTGACATGGGTTTAGTACATACTTTTCGGAATCATGTACTAGAGTACAGTTAGCGATCTAGTGTTATATAAATATCTATGATAAAATCAAGATTTTTTATTGACTCAAATTTTCGTCTCATACGATGAATATTTGCGGTCTTGTTATACACGTTTCTTCATAAATTCAATTACATAAGATTCATTTTTCATTAACTTTTTGAATGCTGTAACTTTCGATGCTGTATGAAAATCCGTGTCATATCACGACGAAAACGGCTATACTGCAATGGTAAATATAGAAAAATCGGCGAAGATTGATCGATTATATCTCAGGAATGAGACAATAGTAGTAGTAGTAGTAGTAGAAGTAGATAAATGCAGGTGGGCTTAATTAGCCTACTAACGCGACCTAGATCCATGAGGTTCCATTGTCGCTCCCTGCTTGTTCCGTAGATCATTCAGTCAAGTTCAGCCTCGTATCACTTACCAGACATATTAAACTGTTAACCTTCGCATTTTCTAGATCCTTGGGTAACAAAAACATATGTCAACAGGATTTACATCTTTTACAGTGAGTGCAGGGCATCAGTACAGTAAGTGCAGGTTGTCTTCGCCTTCTTCTCCACATAGCCGGCATTCTCTCTGCTCCGCTAGTCCTAGATTGAATAGATGTGCAGGGGCAAGTGTCCTGTCAGGAGGCCTATGCCGCTCCTCAGTTTTGCTTTTCCCATTGCCAGCAATTCTCTAGTTCTTGCTGGTTTTGGAAGTTTCATGAGATGTTTTGCTCGTTTACAGCCCTTTGCCTCCTTCCAGGAGTTCGAGTGCTCCCGTTCAAGCCACTCTTTGATCCTCTTTGTTCCTGCTGAAAATGGGACCCCGACGATTTGTTCAGCCGGGACCATTTCGGTGCCCAGCTTTGCCACCTCGTCCGCTCTCTCATTTCCAGGTATAGCCTGATGTTCAGGGATCCATATTAGGGTTACTTGGTTTGTAACCCCTAGTGTTGTGAGTGCTTGCATGCAGTCCCATACCACAGATGATTCTGTGGAGGTTCTTGCAAGTGCTTCAATAGCCGCTCTGCTATCTGTGTAAAGGTGTATTTGTTTCCTGCTTTTCCCCTTTAACAGGAGTACCGCACATTTTTGGATGGCCAGCACTTCATCTTGAAATTCTGTGGCCAGCTATCAATTGGTATGCTTACCTCATGGTTAATATTGGGCCAATATATACCTGCCCCATATCGACCGTTTGCTCCCGATCCATCCGTGAACCAAGTGTCTACATCTGGATTGGTTTTGTAATTAGGTATGCTCCAGTCCTCCCTAGTCGGTATTTGAACTATAAAAGTCTTCACCAACTGGTGTCTTCTGGGGATCCTGTCTTGTTTTAGATTAAAAGGGTGTTTATCAGAAAGTCCCAGTCTTGTGTGTCCAGTCCTGGTTTCCTTCCACTCACCCTGACATATTAATCTGTATGCTGTTTGCCTGGCTGTGTATTTGATCACTTGATTTAGGGGCGGAATACTGAGTGCTACTTGCAGCGCCTCAGTTGGTGTAGTTTTCATGGCCCCTGCTGCAACCCTCAGGTATCCTCCCTATAGGCTTTTGAGCAGGTTCCCTGCCTCCACCTTTTCCGCCCTTGACCACCAGACCACTGCTGCATACGTGAGTTTTGGTAACAATACCATCTTGTATAGCCATAAGGCTATCCTGAGGTTCATTCCCCAGGTCTTTCCCATGGCTCTTCTACACGCCCACATAGAGGTGTAGAATTTCTTCCTCTTTTTCTCGAGTGGTTTCCAGCTCAATTTGGGGTCTAATAGGACCCCCAAATATTTTACTGAATTTACATAATTTATTTTCTTTCCCCAGAGCCTTAATGTCTCACTGGGTTTCGGTTTGTATTTTCTGGTAATGATCATGGCTGAGGTCTTTGAGGGATTTACCATCAGTCCCCTCGTCCTACACCAGTTTGTACAATTTACAAGGCTTCGTTCATCCGTTCCTTGAGTGTTGAGAGGAAATTACATCTGGTGATAATGGCGACGTCGTCTGCATATCCGTAGATTTCGAAGCCTGATTTCTTCAGTTTTGTGAGGAGTTCATCCACCAACAGGCACAAGGGTAAGAGCACCACCCCCTGCGGGCAGCCCGCCGTCGGGCTCCCCTCAACTGAGCTGTTGCCATGATTGACGGTCAGTCTTCTGCCCTTCAGCATGTTTTGTGTCCAGTCGATCAGTGTTTCTGGAATGTTAAATCTGTTCATGGCGTCTTTAATCGACATATTTGAGGGGCTATTAAAAGCCCACTCAATGTCGATGAAGACGCCTATTGCATATTTTTTTGCAGCCATCTGATCTTCAACCCCGCTCACAAGATGATGTAGGATAGTGTCCGTAGATCTGCCCTTCCTGTAGGCGTACTGGGATGGGTTCAGCGTCTTTGCAATAAGGTCTTTCAGATACCTATCAATGAGCCTCTCCAACATCTTTAAGATGAAGGATGTGAGGATGATAGGTCTGTAGTCCTTGGCCGTCACATGGCCATTTTCACCTGGTTTTGGTATAAATACGACTCTGGTATCACTCCAGGCTTTTGGAACATCTCTCAGTGCTATGCTAGCCCTCAGCACTCTGTCAGGGGGCCTACTAGGACCCTCCTACCCTCCCTGAGTAGAACAGTGTAGATGCCGTCTGGTCCTGGAGTCTTGTATGGTTCGAAGGTTTTGATAGCCCATTTAACTCCTTCAGGAGTCACCATCTTGGCTGCCAGTGTCCATTCTCTTGGTTTATGTTTTTCCCTGTGTTTCTCGGTTTCCTGTTGACATTTACAGTATCTTTCCTGGAACCCTGGGAAGTGTGTAGACATGAGGTGTTTTAAAGTTTCCTCTACTGTCTCGGTGTAGATTCCCTTTGGGAGTTTAAGGCATCCCAATCGTAGTGTGCTGTCTTTGCTGAGGATTCTGTTTAGCTTGGATGCTTCTGAAGCGCTCTCAATGCCTTTACAGAAATACCTCTAGCTTTTCCTTTTAGCAATGATTATTGCTTTGCTATAGCCACGTTGGGCGTTTCTACACGCGTCCCAATCGGCTGCTGAGTTCTTCCACCTTGCTTTGTTAAAGATTCTTCTTACCTCCATCTTGTGCTTCGAAAGCTCCTTGCTCCACTAGGGAGTTTTGGTTGTAGTGTATTTCGGTCTCTCCGGGCAATTTCCCTCATGGCCTCACTTATCGCGTCACTTACATACTGCGCCGCATACTCAAGATTCCCTTCTGAGTGAAACCTATTTGCGGCTTTCTTCAGGATGGCCTCCGGGTCCATCCTACAGCCTTCCCAGTTTGTCGTCTTTGGGTTTCGACCCCATTCTTTATTTACCACATGCAGGAGATTGTAGCGAATCAGTCTATGGTCGGAACCTGAGGGCTCTCCAGAGACCCTCTAGTCCCGCACCAGGTCCGCCACTCCCCTAGTACTAATGGTGATATCTAATACTTCTTGTTATCTGCGGTCGACGAAGGTAGGTACCGTTCCTCTGTTTAGGATTATCAAGCTGGTGTCCATAATGAATTTGTGGAGGCTCTCTCCCCTCGGGTGTATATTCGAGCTCCCCCACCCTATATGGTGAGAGTTTGAATCGCAGTTCAATAGGAGTTCAAGCCCCCTCTCCTTCGCATAGGACACCAGTTCTCTCGCCCTTTTTGGTGGTGGTTCTTCTTGGGATTCATAGGACATGTAGACTGACCCTATGAGTAAATCCAAGTGCCTGTCCTCATCGTAATTCAGCCTTGTCCGTATAACGGTAGTGTCTCCATCGCTGAGCGGTGACATAGTAATAGCATTTATTCCCTTAATTGCAATGCAGGTCCTAATTTTGTCCTGAGTGTATGTTTGGTAGATAGTTCCACAGCCACTCAGACCCTTTATAGCGTTATTCAGGAGCCAAGGCTCCTGAATTATTGCTACTGCTTTCTGCCATGCTCCTGGCTGGAATCGCCGAGGCGTCTTTGCTGTGATACAGGTTAATTTGGATTGTCGATACCGCGAGCCCCGCTATTTTTAAGCCGACCCGCTCGCACCGACAGTCACCCCCTGCTTATGTTCTTTGTCGAGCAACCTTATGGTTGCCCGATCCAGCCCGCAGAAGGGTTTAAAGCCAAAGGTCTTCAGGGCCTCCAGTGAGCGATCGCCGATCAAAGCAGCGAAATGGGCGCTTTTGGCGTCCCTACTTTCGCACCCCCTCACGACAACGCACTCCCTGGCGCCCAGACCTGCGTTTTGTCTGTTGAGGGGTTTTATAGCTTCCTCGGCGGCCAAATCAGGTTCCTCAACATGTACTACCACCCGATGGCGCTTGGGTAGCTCCTCAGCTGGTAGCACATGCAGAGTGGTGCTTCCGATTTTGATTTCGGTGGAAACGCTTTTCAGCGAATCCACCGACTGTTGATTGGTGCAGTTAAAAATAACTTCGCCATCCCTCTCCCAGGTGCCAGTGTAGGTGGGCGCTAGCCCATCCTCGAAAAGTTCGAGGATGTGCCTTCTGACCTGTCGCCTGATCCTATCCACCTCACTGGCACCCAGTTTCTTCTCAGGGTAGCCTTCTGCTACAAAGGCCATCCTGATAATACCCTTTGTCGCCTGGTCATACGACCCTTTGTCAGTGACCTTGGGTCTCTTGGTCGGGCGATTTTCCGTCGGACTGGGCGTCTGATGCACCGGTCTGGCACGCTCCTGCGTGCCCACCGTCGCACCGCCCCCCTTCTCGCCCAGCGGAGTATGGGTATTGGATGGATAAGGAGGGATGGCTTTTTCAGCCTTCTCCTTCTCCTTTTTGAATCGGCGCTTTGCAGCCCCGCTGTAGCGAATACAGGTAGATCCGCACTTTCTACTTTTTTCTCCTCCGGTTGTTCGCTTCCTAGGAAAGCCATCCCCGAGAGGACTTTGTTTATATTTACATTATTATTAGTCTTGTTTTCCATTTTAATCCCACGAGTACCGAGGACGCGCGATCTCACCCGGACAGAGCCACGAATGCCCGGGGCTTGGCTCCGTACTCCTGGAATTCCCCAGTATCCAGGAGGCACCGTTAGCGACGCAGCTTCCCCTGCGCCATGCAGCTCCAGGCACGGTAGCTTACACCCTAGCTTGGAGGTTCCTCTTAGTTGGTGGCCCCCATGCCCCTCCCTCTGAGCGGGAGGACCCTGTTAGCGACCGTAAGTCCCATCACCCGGCACGGGAGCCCGCAACCCCCGAGAACGCCAGGCGTACCTGGATGTGGTCAAATATTCCCCCCGTCGGTTTTTCTATCTCGAGGTCCCGTACCTGCCTTCGCAGGTCGAATGTGGGTCTCGTGTCATTTTACCGCAGGGAGTGCGGACCACTGGTACCCGGTCCGCGACTTCTACAAGGTGGGAACCCTTTTGGGGGAACGGGACGATAAATCGAGCTCAAATTTTTCAGGCATATGATTAATACCTAAATTACTTGAGACGAAAGTTTCAAGACATTCTTGAATAATTGTGCTATATGGTCTGACTACCTTAAATCTAATTTGAAAGATTTTTCTAAACATTTTTTTAACTCATACAATATTACGTTATACAATATTCCGATAATAATATGAAAGTTTTATTATATTTCTAACTTCTTTCCCCTTTGGTTACTGCGTGTGAATATAGTATCCATTCGATCCTTGTTTAGTTAAAGATCGGTTTTTTTTATCACCTGGTTAACTTGTGATTAGGCTTAACTTGATGTTTTATCCAATGGGCTTTATCTGTGATGAAGCCCATTAAGGACGTTCACCGGCTAATCGATTTCTATACAAAATGCTTCAAATTTTAACTACATGATATTAATATCATTATCGATATATCCTCCAAAATTCAGAAAATTTAGCGGTACCGAATTCGAGTTATTAATTTTCAAAGTTGCAGCTTTTAACATGTAAGGTATAGCCCAAGCGTGCGCTCAAGTGACATTTCAATTCATAGCGACTGTGATATCTATACGATTGTTCTAAAAAATTAGGATATGATGCAGGATGATGCTAGAAATAACATAAAAAAAAACGGGGATCCGTAGCGGTGCCGTTTTTGAGTTATCGAAGTTCGAAGTGGTGTATCCGACAGCACTTGAAGTAAGTCGCCGCATGGAAGGAGAGCCGTTGCTATGAGACGGGTCTCCGCTTTTCTCAACAGGCTAGTGTGCGTGTATACATACAAGGCATCGAACCCCGTTTGCTTGTGCGTGAGTACACTCAGCAGAAAAAGTATTGGCATGGGAAGCGGAGTGGGGAGAGACATGCGCTATGCACCAAGAAGCGAGCGAGTAGTAAACTTTTGGCTACGATTGTAGCCGGTGAACGTCCTTAAGCATTAAGCACAAATTAACCAGATAATGAAAATGGGTCTGAGACTTATATCTTATGCGTTAGAAATTGTATCTGACATATTACAAAATTCGAGAGTCTCGACGAGATTCTCGGTATCGTCGAGACTCGGTATAAAAAATCTCGTATCAGTCTCGAATTCGATCTTTAAGTCTCATCTCGGTCTCGTCTCGGTCTCATCTTGGCACGATATCGAGACTAATCTCGACACTACCTCGGAGTTGGTTATTCTGGTGAAGTTCATTGTTCTGACGGTTCCTTCATCTCAGGTGTGAAGTAATGGATCCATGTTTCGTCCACAGTAATGAATCGATACAGAAATTCATCGTTCGGATTACGTTGAAACATCTCCAAACATTGTTTTGAAATTGTCACACGGTCGCTCTTATGGTCCACAGTGAGCAAACGCGGCACTTATCTTGCCGATAGCTTCTTCATTGTTCGTGCAAAATTGAAGTCACTGTGCCATGTGATATGCCTGTGACCTCAACAAGCTCGTGCACTTTCACTCGTTGATCAGTCAAAATAATATCGTGAATTTTATCGATGATTTCTGGCGTAGCAGCTACAATTGGACGTCCCGAACAAGGTACATCACATGTGGATGTACGACCACGTTTAAATTAATTCTGTTGATGTGGATCAAAGGTGTAGAGAAAATCAATATGCTTGTTACAAGAGATCCTTTTATTTTGTACAGCAAGACGATATCACAGTAGAAAAACTTCCATGTTGAAAAAGGAAGAAAAAGATACATTACATACCAACATAATACAAAGGGCTGTAGTGCCAACTGCGAGTATCAAAAGAAACTTATTTAATCATGGGAATACAAACTGAGATAGAGGAAACTCATTTTGAATATTTACTTTATCACATTCACCCAATTGTATACTGTCGCAAACGCTTGTGCAAATGTGCTATGAACATTATCCAACTCGGCTTTGATTTCTTTCGGCGTTAAACCTTTCATACGTAGATATTTCGTTATTGCACGAAAGTCGTTTTTTTCCATTTTGCAAAAATCGCAAAGATTGTTCGCTTCAATCATATACAGAAATGAAACCTCTCGATGAATTCCTTTCAAAATTTGACAGTAATCAGCTGAAAGATCCTACTTGTCAAAAAGTAATGTGATATAACACTGCGAGCCTCTGACAGATTTTCTAAGAACTTAATGACTTGCTCTTGTATGAATGGTACAGTAAGCCAAGATGTCATTTTTTTAATCAATATTATTATATTTTTGATCTACTTGTAATATATGTTTATTTTTTAGCAGATGTTTTAATCGTTGGTTCATTGTGTCAAAAATCAAAGGTAAAGAATAGTCATTGTCCGTAAAATTTTGATTATAAGTTAGATTTTTTGTATGAAAATTTGAGTTAGAGAATTTTAAAGAGATCTATCAACCAACGAATAAATTGTACCTTTTTTTTTTTAAATGATGGTTTGAATGAAACTTTTAAAACCTGCCTGAAAAAGTGGGCTTGTAATACCAATCAAAAACAAAACTATTGTCAATTATTGAAATTGTGGTATCTAAAAGTTCAAATTTATTGTCTCCAATTTCTAGTGTGAATTGGATATGAGGATGAAAAGAATTAAAAACCTGAATAAAGAATCTATTTTTTTAGGTAAAACTGCAATACAGATATCATCTACATATCTAAAATGAAACAAAATGTCCATTGGTATTACAAGACATCAAGGACACCGTTACAGTCTTCTCATTATCAAATCAGCAATAATAGTTGATGAAGAAGAGCCAATGGATGTGCCGAAATATTGTCTGTAAATCTTATTATCATATACAGAAGGAGAATCTGAAATGAATCTTACAGTCTTCAGAAGCTCATTTTTCGGCAGCAGACAATCCTTAGAGATAAAACTCCATTGTTCAGTAACTAAAAAAAAATAACTTATTAAGAGAAATAACAATTAGCGCACGCTCGCCTGTGCGCTCGCCCTTCGAGCCGGAAGGACCCAAGATCTCCCCAAAATTATCGCCAAAAATAACTGACAAAAATTGTTACGTCGCAATATAGTATATATATTGCGTCCTTATAAAAATTATCTGTGTCATTTTTTTAAAGACAATAAAATATCTGGTATGTATTCTAGGAACGATTGCATCGCTTCGTGCCGCGGTTGGTGCAGCTGCTAGCAGAATGGACGGAAACATTCCCGTACGACTTCCGGGATGAAAGGGTAATGAGTCACGTTAGGTCCATCACGCAGAAAGTCGCTGCGGTCGACGCCGTAGCCAGACAGGAAGTTTCGGCGCTGTTGCAAAACTTGCTGCTACGACTGACGGCTCTGGAAAGGTACGAGGAGGGCCTGGCCAGATTGGCGATCGAAGCAGCGAAAGAGCAGCTTACACAGGTTCGTGAATTTCGATACAAATGCCCATTTACAATCGTCTGCTTGCATTTCGCTGTCCCGCCACGGCTTAATCAATGGCTCAGTAAGACATTTTCCAAACTATAACATGGCCGATCTTTCTGAAATTGTGTGTGCAAAATGTATATATAATATCCAAATATATTTTGTTTGAAAAAAATGTCCATGATGCACAATCCGAATAGTACAATTTAGAGATAACGAATCTTTCTTTTTATCGAGAAATTAATCGAAATAGTACATTCGTAAATTGATAACAAAGCATGACATGTTATTTTAACAATTTACATAATTTCTCATTGAGTTAAGATAACATTTATTATTTCTAGAAAATAACTCTTGTTTTAAATGAATCAAACTTTATACATAATCGTAAAAGGTCAAGCCATGTTCAAAGAAAGATCCTAAAAAATTTAAAAATTAAAACCTTTAAAAGTTTAAATAATTATCTGATAATAAATTACTATGAAAAGTAACTGATATATTATTAATGGCTAATACAAAATGAACATATTAGGTGTACAAATAAGTTTTAAAGCGTTTTTAATGAAATCTAATATTTATTTATTTAGAAACGAAAACACTTAATTATCAAAATAATCCCTGTCATTAACTATGACTCGTGTCATAGTAGTAAGAAATACCTCGTAGTAAGAACTAGAGATCCTATAATAGGGAATCTGGCCAAAGATGTCGTCACTCTCATTGGCTAAGAAAGAATATGGCGCGACCAATCGTTGCTGTTGAAATTTCCTTCCAAGCACAGCATAATTTGAATATAATGAAATAATAAATTAAGAAAAACTTTCTATTTACTTGTTAATAATTAAATTATTTTATTAATAAAACACAGATTATAAGATATATAAAGTTTATAAACATATAAAATATATAGATTATAAAAATAAGGGTAAATATATAGATTAGGGGAGCCACCCCCAATGATCTTGACCTTGACATATGTTGTCAAGGTCATGACCCTGAGTAACCTCCCGCAGGTTTTAGGTGGCGGTCACTGTCCGTTAAAAAGTTATTAACAAAAAAAGTTTCAAAATTAACGTACCATTTCTCGGAAATTATACATATTAACGTATAATTTCTGCCATATATGTATTATAACAAGTACTACTTTACATCTCCTTCTGTTTAAAGTAACTCACACCTCCCCCAACCCTCTGCGAAGGGGCACACGACTTCTACGATTGTACTTTGCTATGATAGTACTGTCGGGGCAGACCTCTGACGACGGTGTGGGTGCGGGGGGGTGGCCGGAGGCCGAAGACCGAAGTGTGTGTGTGTGTGTGTGTGTGTGTGTGTGAAATATCAAGTAATAGACTCATAATCGTTATATAACGAATGGAACACACACACACACATACGGGCGGGTGCAAGGGGCCGGCCTTCGGCCTCCCCCCTGCACCCACACCGTTGTCAGAGGTCTGCCCCGACAGTACTATCATAGCAACAGTGCAATCGTAGAAGTCGTGTGCCCCTTCGCAGGGGGTTGGGGGAGGTGAGAGTTACTTCGCGTGGAAAGTTTAACGTTTCTGAACAAGGAAGTCACACTGTACAATTGAAATAAAACGTAATTTTTCAAACTTTTTTTGATCATAACTTTTTAACGGACAGCGACCGCCACCTAAAACCTGCGGGAGGTTACTCAGGGTCATGACCTTGACAACATATGTCAAGGTCATGATCATCGGGGATGGCTCCCCTAATCTATATATTTACCAAAATAAGTTATTTGATTACAGAATGCATTATCATTGTTTTGCTACTAAACATTTTTCGTCGCGTAGGTACTTTCGGACAATTAATTTTAGATCTATATTTAATGAAATATTTCATAATTTTAGCAGGTAAGTTATGTGACAATCCACGATCAAAATGTAACCTTGAAAAGCTCAGAACTAGAATGACAGTTCGCGGCGTCGATCACTTTTTGCTAATCGACGCTCGTCACGCGTTCCTTTCCCACAATTTTTCCACGCAACACATGTAACTTCAATATTTCATATTTCATTGAAAATGTTTACAGTATCGCGATTACTTGCCGTTGGATGTAACCTTTATGTGTTACTTATGGATGCTATTTTATTTCTTACTAGAACATTGGCCAGATTGCCTATTATAGAGTTTCTACCTCACACCATTAAATGGGTTGGGTTAGGTTATTCTTAACAGTAGTGGAGCCCCCCCGCAGGGGAGGCAGAACCTACTGTATCTACGTATTAAAATGAGAAGTCAAAATATAATATATATAAGTGAATACGTTTTATTAACATTTTCATTATATCCTTTCCTAGGGGAGGAGGGAAAAGAGTGGGCTGAGATTTGTGTTTCGCGTGAAAGTTGTACATCCCTTAAGAAGTGAGACGTGTGGAATAGTACACAATATCATATGTAGGGTGTCATTAATCAAGTGAATCAGCTATGAAGGACAGGTAGAGTATACAGAACTGACAAGGGAACACAACCAAGTGGATCTCTCCGATTTAAATGAGCTTTTAGTATGTTGTTCTATAGACAAAAATAAGAGACACGTATTTTTTTATACGTGCGGAGTCGCATGTTAAGGGGGTGAAATCCTCTCTTGAAGAAAATCGGTTTTTTTTTCGAAGCGAATATCTTCGAAACTATAAGAAATAGAAAAAAATTTCTGGAATAAAAATTGGATGGTTGCAGGAGTACTTTACAATTATAATAATAAAAAATTTTTTTTACATATATTTATTGTATACCGCTACCCTTCACTCTAATTTTCAAAAATTTTTTAATTCTTTATATGACGAAAATTAAAGAGAATTTTACGCTGAAAACAACAATGTGTATTTAAATCACGTTCCGAAAATCCATTTTTTAGATATGAACGAAAACGTCTCTTTATATGCGCTCCATACGTATTCGTACCTCGTTGGGAGCACAAGATACCGTTCAATGAATACAGTCCAGTACGCATCATTATCGTATTAGTTATTATAAGAGCTTTTTACAATAATGTTATAATAATAATAATGATAATAATAATAATAATAATAATAATAAGGTAATTATTTAGAATAGGGGAGGCAGCACCGATGACCTTGACCTTGACATATGTTATCAAGGTCACGACCCTGAGTAACCACCAACAGGTTTTAACCGTCGCTCGTCCTTCGTTAAAAAGTTATGAACAAAAAAAGTTTTAAAATTAACCTTTTATTTCTGCTAAATACAATGTATATATGATATTATTTGCTATTCCACACGTCCCACTGCTTAAGAGATGTACAACTTTCACGCGAAACACAACCCACTCTCAGCCCACTTTCTCCCCCCTAGAAAAGGATATAATGGAAATGTTAATTAAACGTATTCATTTGTATATATTTTGACTTCTCATTTTAATTAAAAGAAATAACATGCGTAGATACAGTAGGTTCCGCCCCCCTGCGGGGGGGCTCCACTACTGTTAAAAATAACCTAACCCAACCCGTTTAGTGGTGTGAGGTAGTTCTTACTTCGCGTAGAAAGTCGAAACCCACGTACAATAGTACAGACATGTGTATTAACGCGAAGCAAGAGCTACTTCACACCACTAAATGGGTTGGGTTAGGTTATTTTTAACAATATTGATGCCCCCCCGTAGGGGGCGGAACCTACTGCATTTAGGCATTTACTTTACAGTGACATAGAAGTTGCGAGCTCCTTCATAGAGGAAGAGGTGGGATGAGAGTCGCTTTGTAATATCATTACACACATTATTTGGCTGAATTTATTTTTAAACGAAAATATGATTATTTAAATAGAATTGCTAAGTTTTTTGAAATTATGGCTTATTTCCATCCAATTAATGACATTACAGGACAAAATAGTAATTGAGTTTATTACAAGTTTCAAATAAATGTTATTTTCAAAACTATTAATCCTAAAACATTTTTGTTTATAACATTTTAACGAAGGACGAGCGACGGCTAAAATCTGTTGGAGGTTACTTAGGGTATTGACCTTGATAACATATGTCAAGATCAAGGTCATCGGTGCTACCTCCCCTATTCTAAATAATTACATTTTGTATATATTATCAAAAACATTTAACTGGTTTCGGAAGCTGAACAAGGTCACTGTTACTACTACTGTTGTTATTATTATTATTATTATTATTATTAAAACATTATTGTAAAAAGCTCTTATAACAATAGCTAGTACGGTAATAATGCGTACTGGACTGTATTCATTGAACGGTATCTCGTGCTCCCAACGCGGTACGAATACGTATAGAGCGCATATAAAGAGACGTTTTCGTTCATATCTAAAAAATGGATTTTCGGAACGTGACTTAAATACTCATCGTTGTTTTCAGCGTAAAATTCTCTTTAATTTTCGTCATATGAAGAAATAAAAAAATTTTTGAAAATTAGAGTGGAGGTTGGGGATATACAATAAATATATGTAAAAAAAATTTTTTATTATAGTTGTAAAGTACTCTTGCAACCATTCAATTTTTATTGTAGAAAATTTTTTCTATCTCTTATACTTTCAAAGATATTCGCTTCGAAAGAAAAAAACCGATTATCTTCAAGGGAGGATTTCACCCATTCAACATGCGACTCCGCACGTATAAAAAAATACGTGTGTCTCTTATTTTTGTCTATAGAACAACATACTAAAAGCTCATTTAAATCGAAGAGATCCACTTGTGTTCCCTTGTAAGAGGTACCATCCTTACACTCATTTAATTCTAATGACATGTATCATTTGTATGTATATATAAACTTACCTTTTTAAAAAAAAGGTAGAAAAAAGCGCTAAGAGTGGGTGCTGCTGATCAAAAAACTATTTGGGCCAGTTTCATCAACGTCAATTACTTAACCAACTGTGAAACTGACCAATCACATTTACTATTTAGTAGAATCATCTTTAAAAACCTACGTGATATTACCCTAACTTACTTAATTCTAATGTATCAATTGTATAACTGATTTGATATCAATAGTCCGCTCCAAGTTACTCTACCTTATTACTTACTTAATTTTAATGACATTTATCATTTGTATACAAGATTTGATATCAACAGTCGGCGCCAAGTTAAATTCTACCAAATTAAAAAGTAAAACACAAGTGGTACCTTTAATCTTTAAGTGAACACATATAGTACTATTATTTAAATTCTACTAAATTAAAAAGTAAAACCCATGTGGTTCTATTTTTATCTTCATACAATGAAACCTAAGTATATGCCTTTGTATTCTTATTAAAAGATCTTCCTATTCGAAACAAAGTGACTTAAATTCTTCTTTAAAAAAATTACATCACAATTAATTTAAAAATAAAATGAAAAAAATTTATTTAAATAGAAAAATTTTTTATGTAAAAACACTTCGCGCTGCTAGAGCGAATAAGAAAAACAATGAAAACTATCTAAAAGCTATAATAATTAATTAATACAAATATATGTAATGGTAATGATAATTTAAAAATTATAGTAAACATATTCTAAACGCTACATTTAATTAATAAATATACAGCTTACTTTTCTTTTTTTATGTATTTCACTCGCATATACTGTACGCGAATATACATACAGACTGCATACTTTAACTCTCGTAGTTTCTAATCTCTTTTATACAAAATGTTAAGTCCATATATAATTTTATTATGACGTTAGTATATATTAGGATTGAGATACAATTCACTCGCACATACATATACACGAATATATACACACTAAATACTTTAATTCTCGTGAAAATGTTTCTTATCTTTGTTATTGTATTTTATTACATCGAGATCGAGAACTAGCAGCGCGAAATGTTTTTACATAAAAAATATTTCTATTTAAATAAATTTTTTTTATTTTTTTTTTAAATTAATTGTGATATAATTTTTTTAAAGAAGAATTTAAGTCACTTGGTTTCAAATAGGAAGATCTTTTAATAAGAATACAAAGGCATATACTTAGGTTTTATTGTATGAAGATAAAGATAGAACCACATGGGATTTACTTTATAATTTAGTAGAATTTAAATAATAGTACTATATGGGTTCACTTAAAGATTAAAGGTACCACTTGTGTTTTACTTTTTAATTTGGTAGAATTTAACTTGGCGCCGACTGTTGATATCAAATCTTGTATACAAATGATAAATGTCATTAAAATTAAGTAAGTAATAAGGTAGAGTAACTTGGCGCCGACTATTGATATCAAATCTTTTATACAAATGATACATGTCATTGATTTAAGTAAATAATAAGGATAATACCACGTAGGTTTTTAAAGATTAGAATTTAACTTGGCGCCGACTATTGATATCAAATCTTTTATACAAATGATACATGTCATTAGAATTAAGTAAATAAGGGTAATATCACGTAGGTTTTTAAAGATGGTTCTACTAAATAGCAAATGTGATTGGTCAGTTTCACAGTTGATTAAGTAATTGACGTTTGTGAAACTGGCCTAAATGGTTTTTTGATCAGCAGCACCCACTCTTAGCGCTTTTTTTTACTTTTTTTTAAAAAAGGTAAGTTTATATATACATACAAATGATACATGTCATTAGAATTAAATGAGTGTAAGGATGGTACCTCTTAGATCTTTAGAGATAGAATTTTTAAAGACTAGTTAATTAAACGATATATTTTATGGGAAAAATCCATATCATATGATCTTTTATACAAATGATAAATGTCATTAAAATTAAGTAAGTAATAAGGTAGAATTTAACTTGGCGCCGACTATTGATATCAAAACTTTTATACAAATGATACATGTCATTAAATTTAAATAAATAAGGATATCACGTAGGTATTTAAAAAAGATGGTTCTACTAAACAGCAAATGTGATTAGTCAGTTTTA
>NW_017276346.1:67792-79036 GCF_001594065.2 Cyphomyrmex costatus | reverse complement strand
TTTAAATAATAGTGTGCTTTTTTACATGGGTTTTTAAAGATAGAATTTAACTTGGTATAACCAACTCAAAACCGGAAGTTCAAACAAAAATTAGGATAAACATAGTATCACATGTTTAACATACACTTCAAAATCTTGAATCAAATATAGTGTTCTAGGTGAGAGATCAAACTATAACGGTTTTTTATATTTTAAAAACTCATAAGATACCAATATTAATTTTAAAATTCTTATACCAAACTATTTTAACGTAATACATTTTATTATTGAAAGATAATGAAATGGAAATGAATATATACAAGTACATGTTCGAGTTAGTATTACATACGTATAATCAAATACGATGTTAATAAACGTAATAAATTTTTTTGGTATAATGTTATTACGAAATTGATTATCAGAACAATCCTTTCTTATAGTATTAAATATTAATTGGAATAATAAATTGTAAACGTATACTTATGAAGATATACGTGATTGAAAACTGGTTAACTTACATTCCAAAACCTTGAACTAGGTCAGAGATCAAACTATAACAGTTTTTTATATTTTAAAAATAAATCACAAAAGATCAGTATTAATTTTAAAAGAATTCTTATGCCAAATTGTCTATTTTAAAGTAATACATTTTATTATTGAAAGATAATGAAATACCATGAAAAATGACTCATATATTATGAAGGTGCCAGTTTAAAGTAACATACACCAACAGTTCCCAACTTTACGTCTGACTTGAATACCTCATTATGTATGCCAAGGTTTTTTACCATTTCATTATCTTCCAATAATAAAATGTATTACGTTAAAATAGACAATATGGTAAGACAATTTAATAAGATTTCTTTTGAAATTAATACTGATCTTTTCTGATTCATTTTTGAGATATAAAGAACTGTTATTTTGATCTCTCACCTAGAATACTATATTTGATTCAAGATTTTGGAGTACATAAGAATTCTTTTGAAATTAATACTGATCTTTTGTGATTCATTTTTGAAATATAAAAAACTGTTATTCTGTTCTCTCACCTAGAACACTATATTTGATTCAAGATTTTGGAGCTCTCATGTGTATGAGTTAACCAGTTTTCAATCACGTGTATCTTCATAAGTATACGTTTACAAACTATTATTATAATTAATAATTAATATTGTGACTAACGATTGTTCTATTAATCAATTTTGTAATGACATTATACCAAAACACTTATTACGTTATACTAGAATCTTTTTAAGAACGTACAATTGATAAACAATAATAAACAAGAAAAAGAAGTCAATAACGGTCGAAGCTGGATCACAGTGTTTATTATAATTGTGTGAATTTTACATACTGCGTATGTAATCCCTCCAAAATTCGCGACGCTGATAGTTTTTCAGCACTGACGCATACATACTTACTGCCGCAGTAATGTCACATTATAGTTAAATTGACAAGCAATTTAACAATTTTGATGCTTATAGCATCTTATGGATCTTAATAATATGTTGAAAGACATATATTAAAATTTAACGATGTGATGTTGAAGTAATAAAGATAAATTAAAATAGGTGAAAAATAAGATAGCGAAGAATATCACTTATTACGTTTGTTAGCGTATTTGATTATATATATGTAATAGATTTTGACATTGGAATTAATACATATTCACTTCTATTGCATATATTATCTTCCAATAATAAAATGTATTATATTAAAATATTTTAGAGAACATCAATGTAAACATACTAGAAAAGCACCATTCGGATACCATCACCAAGAAAGAGAAATCATAATAAAGTTGTTAATACTGAACATTAGAAAGAAACATACAATAACGAACCTGAAGTCATATCACAGATAGAACACACTTTGTATAATTAACTTTATAATAAACGTACATAAAAATGGATAAATATTCTTCTTTTACATCATTTATGCTTCTTTCTAATATTTGGAATTAAGAAATTTATTGATTTTTCTTTCTTGGCAATGGTATCCGAACGGTATTTTTCCATATGTTTTACATTGATAGTCTCTAAAATATTTTAACGTAATACATTTTATTATTGAAAGAAAATGCAATGAAAGTTGTTGAGATATACGCAGAGAGGTTTCTCGGAGAAGGAACAGACAGACTTCTTGTAAAATACAAAGCGTGGATATTTATTCGGTTAGCTGATACAAAAGTTCGTCAACGGAAGTAGAAGGTAGTGTCGCGCGCAGAACAGAACACATACGAAAAACGGGGAAGCAACTTTCTAGTAACGTTTTAAGTGCCAACCATAAGCATGAAAGATTGAATAACGAGAATGGAAATCTTAACATAAAAATAAAGTATAAATTGCTCATTTCTTAACAAAAGTGAATATGTATTATTCCAATATCAAAATATTACACACATGTAATCAAATATGTTAATAAATGTAATAAATTTTTTTGGTATAACGTTATTACGAAATTAATTATCAGAACAATCCTTCTTCACGATATTAATTATTAATTAGAATAATAATTTGTAAACGTATACATATGAAGATATACGTGAAAACTTTCAAACATAGTCTTCTAGGTAAGAGAAATAACTATCAAATTAATTATCAAATAACAGTTTTTTATATTTTAAAAGTAAATCACAAAAGATGAGTATTAATTTTAAAAGAATTCTTATATATATATAAAAAATTAACCTTAGCATACACATAATGAGGTATTCAAGTACATGTTCGAGTTAGTTTGAGTCAAATCAGACATAAAGATGGGATAATGTATACTGGCCTCATCTAATGTAAGTCCAAGATTGTAGCACTGGCATCAAGAACTTTCAATGTACTCGGATCTAATATCTTTATATTATTATCGTTTTTAATATATACTGACTGTTGTTAAGTACATTGTATTTTGTGTCAATTGTCCCTTGATCATCTAGTATCTTTACGGTATTTCCTCCTCTCAATTGAACACCATTTTGATCAATTACCTTTAAATTGTGTACCTGCAAAATATATAAATAACTTAAATAATTTCAGTCATTTTTTTTCAAAAATTTTATGAACTAATTAGTTTCATAATAATACTACATAGGTTTTTATATAACCAACTCAAAACCGGAATTTCAAACAAAAATTAGAAATTTGACTAATAAAAGATTAAAGGCTTTTAATTTAAACTATTTTCATACATATTCATATTTGATTTAAGATTGTGGAGCAGATAAGAATTCTTTTGAAATTAATACTCATCTTTTGTGATTCATTTTTGAAATATAAGAAGCTGTTATTTCGATCTCTCACCTAGAACACTATATTTGATTCAAGATTTTGAAGCACATGTGTGTGAGTTACAGTTTTCAATCACGTGTATCTTCATAAGTATACATTTTCAAAATATTATTCTAATTCATAATTAATATTGTGAGGAACGATTGTTCTGTTAATCAATTTCTTAATAACATTATACCAAAACACTTATTACGTTTATTAGCGTATTTGATTATCAGAACAATCACGATATTAATTATTAATTATAATAATAATTTGTAAACGTATACTTATGAAAATATACATGATTGAAAACTTGTTAACTTACACTCTAAAATCTTGAATCAAATATAGTGTTCTAGGTGAGAGATTAAACTATAATAGTTTTTTATATTATTATTAAAGCATAATGAAATAGAAATGAATACGCATATAAAAAATACTATTTTACATATTACCATGAAAAGTAACTCATATATTAGTGAAAGTGCCAGGTTCATCAAAGTAAAACATACACCAACAGTTGCCAACTTTACGTCTGACTTTAATACCTCATTATGTATGCTAAGGTTTTTTACCATTTCATTATCTTCCAATAATAAAGATGTGTTACGTTAAAGTGGACAATATGGTATAACAATTTAATAAGAATTCTTTTAAAATTAATATTGATCTTTTGTGGTTCATTTTTAAAATATAAAAAACTGTTATTTTGATCACATAGAACACTATATTTGATTCAAGATTTTGGAGTTCATAAGAATTCTTTTGAAATTAATACTGATCTTATGTGATTCATTTTTGAAATCTAAAAAACTGTTATTTCTATCTCTCACCTGGAACACTATATTTGATTCAAGAGTTTGGAGCACATGTGTGTGAGTTAACCAGTTTTCAATCACGTGTATCTTCATAAGCATACATTTACAAATTATTATTATACTTAATAACTTATATTGTGAGGATACATTATTACCATGAAAAATGACTCATATACTATTGAAGGTGCCAGTTTAAAGTAAATGTACATAAAGTGTATATTCTTTTGTTGCATATATACGAAATAATAATGATTTAACATTATTATTATAAACATCTAGTGTGCATGTGTTGTTAAATCATTATTACGTATATATGCAATAAAAGGATATACATTTTATGAATGTTCACTTTGATCTTCAATGATATATCAGTTTGTTAAATCATTATTACGTATATATGCAATAAAAGGATATACATTTTATGAATGTTCACTTTGATCTTCAATGATATATCAGTTTGTTTTCTAACGTCGAAAGTGTCGGTTGCATTGAATTACCTTCAGAATTTGATGTATCTTTATTATTGTAATGTACTACTGCGCTTGTCAACTATTTTGATACCACTCTTATTTAGAGCAACATTATTGTCGACAAGCTTTGCATTAGTCACATCCAAGATTATAGCACTGGCATCAAGAACTTTCAATGTATTCGGATCTAATGTCTTTATATTATTATCGTTTTATGGTATTTCCTCCTCCAAATTGAACACCATTTTGATCAATTACTTCTAAATTGTGTACCTGCAAAATATATAATTAATTTAAATAATTTCAATTATTTTTTTCAGAAATTACGTTTATTAGCGTATTTGATTATTGATTATACGTAATAGATTTTATTGGTATAATGTTATTACGAAATTGATTATCAGAACAATCCTTCACGATATTAATTATTAATTAGAATAATAATTTGTAAACATATACTTATGAAGATATACGTGATTGAAAACTAGTTAACTTACACTCCAAAATCTTAATTTAAATATAGTGTTCTAGGTGAGAGATTAAACTATATATGTAGGAAGCCGGCGTCGGTTAAGTTACCCTTGTAAGCGGCGCAATGATACAAGGTGCTGCGCGAGAGCACTTGCGCGAAGGCGATAAGCGACGCGAGAAGAACGAGCGATAATGGCCGTGAGAGCGTTGTGCGAACGACACGTGTATCAGGTTGATCTAATTAAAGCATATTAATCTAGTGTTCGAGTTATCCGTTTCATCTTGTCCCTCGATACTATCCTCCGCGTATATATTTCCTACAACTTTGGGGGCTCGTCCGGGATCGCGGCAAGAAGACATTCGAGGACGTGATCGGAAACAGTGGAGACGAGAGACCGCGTGCATCTGAGTGGTGCGAGAGAGAGAGACAGTGTGCATCGGAGTGGTGCGAGAGAGAGACAGCGTATATTTGAGTGGTGCGAGAGAGAAACGGCGCATATCAGAGTGGTGCGAGAGAGAGAGACAGCGTACATCTGAGTGGTGCGAGAGAAAGACTGCGTACATCTGAGTGGTGCAGGAGAGACGGCGTGCAACTGAGTAGTGCAAAAGAGATAACGGCGTGCATCTGAGTAGTGCAAGAGAGACGGTGTGCATCTGATTGCGAGTAGTGCGAGAGACGACGGCGCGCATCTGAGTGGTGCGAGAGAGACAGCGTACATCTGAGTGGTGCGAGAGAGACAACGACACACATCTGAGTGGTGCGAGAAGTTAGAGACGGTGCGTGAAAGTTTTGAGCAACGAACATTCGAGAGTGAGTGGTCGACACGGTGTTAACAAAATGTCCGATCCAAATATGTTCACGGTCGCTGCGTTGAAAGAGCTACTGGCGGCACGTGAGTTACCAAGCGTAGGCTCGAAAGCTGAGTTAATAGCGCGTTTAATGGAAGCTGACCCGTCGGGATCGTGGATGAGTGGCGGACAAACGGAAGACAACGGCCATATTGAGAACGCGCAACAGATTCGTGCAGGAAATATGCAACCGTCGACAAGTCAACAGCAACGGGAAGTCGAGCTGTGCAAGAGAGAGAAAGAGTTAACAGAACGTGAGCTGGCGGTAGTACGTCTTGAGTTAGAGGCGACAAGAAGAATGTTGCAGACCGCACGAATTGCTGAAGAAAGTCAGTTGCAACAATCAAGCATTGCGACGCTGGATGAAAGTCAGATGAGGACGACGATAAATCGTGGTGGCGACCATGATTTCATCGGACCAATCCGAGCAAACAACTGCGGTGGCGGATCTGCTTGGCACTTTTAATGGCAAATCCGGCGATTACGATGTTTGGGAAAAGCAGGCCAGATTGATCAAATCGACGTACAAATTAGAAGACGACGCAGCTAGAATACTTATCAGTATGCGGCTAAAAGGAAAGGCGCTTGAGTGGCTACATTCCAAATCTGAGCATGTGGAGATGACCTTCGACCATCTTTTGGAAGAGCTGAGAGCCATGTTTCAACGACGTCAAAGTAAACTAGAGATACGCAAGAAATTTGAAGAGCGTGTGTGGAAAAAAGACGAAACATTCCACAAGTATTTCCATGAAAAGGTTATCTTGGGCAATCGAGTACCAATCAGCCTCGACGAAATGTTGGAATACGCAGTAGATGGCATCCCAGACGAGACGCTTCGGAACCAGGCGCGCATACAGCGGTTTACCACTGCCGACGAGTTTTTGGAGGCGTTCGGAAAGGTGACCATTCGAGGTCAGGGCACATCTAACGTAAAATCAGCGAAATCAGATAATCAAGTTAGCGATCAGAGTAAGAATGAGCGTAAAGAGACAATAAATGCCGGCGAGAATAAGAAATATTTAGGAAAAGTTACGCATTGTTATAATTGTGGCGAGCGCGATCATAAGGGTTCAAACTGTCCGACGAAAGATTAAGGCGTTAAATATTTTCAATGCGGAGAACGTGGACACATTGCGTCGAAATGCGTAAAGAAAGTTAAAGCGAATAAAGAAAGTTGTGCAGTATCAGAGACTTCGCGCCACAAATATCTCAAAAATGTTTTGATTAATAATCATAAGTTAGAGGCATTGATAGATTCGGGAAGCTACCTTAGTTTGATTCGCGCGGACGAGTACATTAAACTCGGCTCACCGAGATTGCAGTCTAGTAAGTTGTTATTCGATGGTATAGGCTTGAGTAGTAATGAGACGTTAGGAAAGTTCGAAGCTAAGCTCACTCGTGGACGAAGCACTCGTATTCGGTTTGCATATACGTTGTATCAGATACTGTTGTACGACATAAGTTGTTGATCGGAACGAATTTCTTGAGTTTAGTCGATGTTAATATTAAGGGTGGCGAAGTGACAATTCGTCCATTGACACAAGTAACGTGTAATAGTACAAAAAGCGCGGACGTTGAAATGAAAGTAACGAACGATACCACGAAACGCGAGGATATACCAGAAATACTTAAAATAGGTATAGTTCATAACAAAGAGTGCGAACTAGAGCCCGTAGACGTTTCACATATTGAAGATTCAGAGCGGCGAGTAGCAGTACGTAATTTAGTAAGCGGTTATAAGCCGAATAAGATGCATGAGCCAGAAATAAAGATGAAACTTATAGTCAAAGATGAAGAGCCGGTGTATCAATCTGCGAGACGTTTATCAGCGTCCGAGAAAGCGATAGTAAACGCTCAAATTGACCAATGGATCGCGAGCGAGATTGTTCAACCTTCTACCTCCGACTGCGCGAGTCCGGTCGTATTGGTTCGTAAGAGAGACAATTCGTTCAGATTATGTGTAGATTATAGGTTAGTGAATAAGAAGATCGTCAAGGATAGATACCCGTTACCTCTGATCGAAGATCAGTTAGACATGTTGCAAGTGCATGTATGTTCAGTACACTCGATCTAACGAACGGATTCTTCCATGTGCTAATGGAGGATTCAAGTCGAAAGTATACGGCATTTATTGTGCCAGACGGGCACTACGAGTTTCTACGAGTTCCTTTTGGTCTTTGTAACTCACCAGCTGTGTTTCATCGTTTCGTAAACGCGGTATTCAAAGATCTTATGCGAGAAAAAGTTGTTTTAGCTTATATGGATGATCTGATCATTCCATCGGACGATATTGAAAGCGGCATTATAAATTTAAAAAGAGTACTAGCGACTGCTAGCGAAGCAGGTCTAGAAATCAATTGGAGAAAATGTTCCCTTTTGCAGACCTCTGTTGAGTTTTTGGGCCATGTAGTTAGCAAGGGTTGTGTTCGCCCTTCAGATCGTAAAACTGAGGCGGTCCGACGATTTCCGCAGCCCAATAATATCAAACAAATACAAAGTTTTCTCGGGTTGAGCGGATATTTCCGTAAGTTTATTCCTGCGAATTCTGTAATCGCGCGACCTTTGTCTAATCTTTTGCGTGCGAATGTTGAATTTCGTTTTGAGGAAGCAGAAATAAATGCGTTTATGCGACTCAAAATTATGTTAAGCGAGAATTGAGTTTGTATCGGGTTGATGCAGAGACAGAGCTACACACTGACGCTTCTGCGTTAGGTTACGGTGCGATTCTTCTTCAGCGAAATAGCGAAGATCAACGCTTCCATCCTGTTTATTTCTATAGCGGTAAGACGACTTCCGCTGAAGCAAAGTATAGTAGCTACGAACTCGAAGTTCTAGCGATAATGAGGGTATTGCGAAAGTTCCGTGTTAATTTGCTAGGGATCGCATTCACAATTGTCACCGACTGTCGTGCGTTCACATTAACAATGAGTAAGAAAGATTTGTGCGTGCGCGTTGCACGATGGGCCTTACAGTTATAGGAATTTAATTATCAAATAGAGCACCGACCAGGGAAAAACATGACACACGTTGACGCACTGAGTCGTAACCCTGTTTCGGAATGTTTGACGATAGACGAATCTGAGATTGGATTAACCGTTCGGTTAAGGAAGGCTCAAGAGGAGGACGACAATATAGTAAGACTTCGAGAACTGGTATCGATAGACAAGGCGAAAGATTATGTGATGCGAGGTGGCTTACTTTATAAAGATTCTGGTGGAGACATCCAACTGGTTGTGCCTAGGAAGATGCAAATGCAAATTATAAAGCGAGCTCATGAGAGAGGACACTTTTCAGTGAAGAAGACCGAAGACTTAGTACGGATGCACTATTGGATTCCTAACTTGAGACAGCGGATAGAAAAAGTTGTGCGGAACTGTGTGACATGCATTTTAGCTGAAAGAAAAGGTGGAAAACAAGAGTGCCTTTTACAACCAATCGAAAAAGGAAGTATTCCTTTGGACAAGTTGCACATTGACCATTTAGGTCCTTTACCTTCTACGAAGAAATCATATCGACATATTTTTGCTGTAGTTGACGCTTTTTCTAAATTCACGTGGCTGTACGCCACTAAGTCAACGACTACTACTGAGGTTCTAACACGCCTAAAGAAGCAGAGTGCAACCTTTTGCAACCCACGACGAATAGTGTCTGACCGAGGAACGGCATTCACGTCGAGTGAATTCAAGGAGTATTGTCGCGAGGAAAATATAGAGCATTGCTTAATTACGACGGGAGTTCCGAGAGCGAACGGACAGGTTGAGCGCCTCAACCGGACACTCATACCTCTCCTTACCAAATTGGCCTCGCCAAAGCCTGACGAGTGGTACAAATATGTGGAACTCGCACAACAATATCTGAATTCTACTATACATCGGAGCATTGAGACATCTCCATTTCATCTACTTTTTGGAGTACATCCGCGATTTAAAAATCGTCCGGATATTCGAGAGTATCTCAAAAGAGAACTCATACCCGAGTAGAAATTATATTACTTGACTGAGCAGGTCCGAATCAGGGTGCCGTAATACATAATCTGGCCCTGGTAAGGTTACCTGATTCGGTCCAGCCAAGATATGTAACGCATTGCATGATCAGGACTGAATTTCATTTACCCTTTGAGGACCGTATTAGATTAATTCATAAGGTCCTTTTCAGGTTATTATCAGGATATAGAAAAAATCCCTTATATACACTGAGAATCCTATTTTTTACTTAATTACCTATATATATAATTTCTTCAATATCGATTTTGGATCGAAACAAATAAGGAATTATAGTTAATTCATATAAGATTCTTAGTGTATGATAAGGTATTAGAAGGTTACATGAAAAGCCGCTGTTTTTTGCATTAAAAGCAATGCAAAAAACAGCGGCTTTTAATGCAACCCCCTAATATAATAATGATACCGTCAGGCAGACTACTCGTGCGCTATCAATAATTAAATCACTATATCATTTCATTATATTATGTTTTATATTTTTAATATATTGATTATTTATTTAAAACATAACATTTTTTTATATTCATCCAATCTTATATGTGTATGTTAGGATTACAGTTACAAATTAACGAAAAGTAATTACTTTTTGTTATAGATTAAAATAATAACAAAAATAAAAGAAACAAATTTTTCCTAACATATAAATTCACATAACATAATTTATAAATGTTGATTCATAAAAAATGCAAGATAACGAAAACAAAATAAAATATTCTTAAGACTCTTAAGTAGTCGTGCTGAAGCCATATTGGATCTCAAGCAAAAAATGACATTGATGTTAAAGTTTTTTTCACACTATTTATAAATAAAGAAAATTGGATAAATCAATACAATAAGATTACTTTAAAACACTTGTAAAAATAGAAGAAAGCTGTCCTTTCCTTCCGTAATAGTCAGTAAATAGTCGTAAGAGATAATACGTAAAGTGAAAACAAGCTTATAGGCATGCTCATTAAATAAATACTTGTAAACGCGTATCACGTGATGCGACTATTTATGGACTATCAGGGGGAAAAGAATAGTTATCTTCAATTTTTACGAGTGTTTTAAAGTGATCTCATTATTTTGTTTTACCAAAATTATCTTTATTTACAAATTGCACGAAAGAAACTTTAATATATCATTTCTTTTTTTTCCCAATGTGATTCTACGACAGATTTCGTATGTAATGAGGGAGATAGTACGAGAATTTGAACACAATGTTTCATTACATACAAGTAGATGTATAAGGAGGATTCGAGACCGGGAGCAATGAGGGGGGGTGAGGTGCGCGGGGAAGGTACGCGGGGGGGTATGACGTCACGGGAGGGGAGCCGGGCCGCCGAGCCGCCGAGCCGCTGCCGCCGCGCGGTCCCCTCGCCCAGGGGCCTTATCGCGCCGTCCCCCTCGGGAT
>NW_017276346.1:57293-67715 GCF_001594065.2 Cyphomyrmex costatus | reverse complement strand
AGGAATTCCTCCACTTCACCCACCTGCATATGGTGGACAGGGTCAACCGGGGGAACGTCCTCGGCGCTGTCGTTGACGTCGTCGTCGTCGTTGACGTCCTCGTCGTCGTCCACGACGACGACGTCATCGTCCGCGTCCTCGTCGTCGACGTGGACGACGCGCACCTCTTCAAGGAAGACGACGTCGTCGTCGCCCTCGTCAACGACGACGACGTCGTCGTCGTCCTCGGCACTGTCACCACCGTCCTCGTCGTCAACGACGACGTCGTCGTCATCGCCGGCGTCAGCGTCCTCGTTGTCCTCGTCGTCGACGTGGACGACGCGCACCTCTTCAAGGAAGACGACGTCGTCGTCGCCCTCGGCACCGTCACCACCGTCCTCGTTGTCAACGACGACGTCGTCGTCATCGCCGGCGTTAGCGTCCTCGCCGCCGACGTCGACGTCGCCACCGTCCTCCACAGGAGGAGGTGTTGGAGGTGGAGTCGGAGGTAACCATGGAGGGTTGTCCAAGTCCATGGCAACCTCCATGGCTACCTCCATGGCAATGTCGATGGCGATATCCATCGCCACCTCCAACACCTCCTCGTCTGCCAAAAACTCGCGCACGAATTGTTCGCGGTGGCCCATTGTTTTTATCACACGTACACACACGCACGCACACACGCACACACACACGCTCACGCACTCAGTTAGTTTCGAAACGACGCGAAACAAATTGTACAAATATGAAAACGAACGGATGATGCACTGCTCGCGAAAACGGCGGAACGGTATCCTGAAGTCTGCGTTTACACGTCGCAATAACGCGCCTCAGGACATACGAAAGAGCACTGACGAGATGCATCGGCGAGAGAAGCGTCTCGGCCCTATCTAATGTATATATAAAAACAATTGCGGCGGCCCTATCTATTGTATATAAAAACAACTCCGATTACTTTGCTAATATAATCGCGCGTAGTAAATCTAACGCCGAGATTCGTTTCGAAGGCAATTGTAGTATAACGGGACGGGAAAGAAAGGCTAGGAAGAAAAAAAAAATTAGTTTATGCTGAATATATATATATATTTTTTTATTCATAAATTTTTTTTAGTACAACGTAGTAAGTAATACATATTTTTATCGCGCGTTAAATACCAAAGCGAGAAGCTCGCAATCAACGAGCTGGCGTTTGTCGAAGACGTCGCTCTCGCTTATAGCGTTCGCGACGTTGGCGAAGCGCGTGTACTTGACGTCGACGGTCCCGACGAGTCGGGACAATCGCTCGAAGGTAACGTCGATGCAGCCGTCGAGATCGAACATACGGCGTAGCGTGGATTCGATCATCGTGACGTGGACGGTCGGGGATTCGAGCCGTACGAGCGTGAGATCGGTGTGCGCGTAGATCGTTACCGTGATCGGTCCGACGGTTACGAAATTATCCTTGTGCTCGTTGCGCAGCAACTTGTAGATGTTCGATCGCTGCTCGTAGAGACCCTTCCACGTCTCGAGGGACATGGGCAGTTCGCGTCCCTGATGATCGCCCAGAACGATCTCCACGTAGCTCGGTGGACCGACGTTGACGCCGATTTCCAGAAACTTGTAGCCCGTTGCGGTCAGGTCGTAACGCCGACTCAGAATGCGCACGGGGCGACGCTTCGTCCTGCGTACGACGGTAATTAGTGAAGTCGAAGGAAAATAAAAGAAGAGTAAAAACTTACGATTCCTTCTGGTCCATCTCGGAGTAGAAGCCGAACATGATCCGTTCGCGCGGACGATCGTAGCGAGAATGATCGGATGTTCTCAGAACTCGAAGGGAGAAATCGAAGCGAGTGGGGGGAGAACCTGTCGCGACAGGTCTCCGAGAAATGTTTTTGTTCGTAAGGCTCGCTCCAACGATTCCGAGAAATGTTTTTGTTCGTAAGACTCGCTCCAACGATTCCGAGAAATGTTTTCGTTCGTAAGACTCGCAAACAATTCCGAGAACCTGTCGCGACAGGTTTATTGTAAATAATTCTGAGAATTATCGTTCCGAGAATTGTTTTTGTTTACAAAACGAAGAGCGTTTATTTTATCGAGGCCTCCGCGGTGGTACTGGTGGAGGAGGGGGAGGACTTCGAGGACGCACGTATTTCGACGTTGGTGGTGGAGGGGGAGGACCTCGGGGACGCGCGTACATCGACGACGTCGATGGATCTTCCAATAATGTTGGGAGATGATACTCCCAGTAGTTTCTTTGAGGCTTGTCCTTCGACTCGTACTTTTGTTTCGAAGACGAAGGTAACTCCCAATAGTACGGTTGGGGCTTGTCCTTCGACTCGTACTTTTGTTTCGAAGACCCAGGCAACTCCCAATAGTACGGTCGGGGCTTGTCCTTCGACTCGTACTTTTGTTTCGAAGACCCAGGCAACTCCAAATAGTATGGTCGGGGCTTGTCCTTCTCCGGTGGGTCGACCGACTTTCGATGTTGGTCCATGTCGCGTAAGATTACGAATGAACGAAAAGAGCGCTACGCACCGTCTATATACCGTCGACGCGTACATACTACGTACTATATACTACGTACTATATACTATGTACTATATACTATACTATATACTATGGGAAGAATGAATACACGAGAAAAAATACGTTTACGTAAATTTTATTTCAATAAATGTCTTCGCGACCACCAGTTATACAGTTTGAATACATTTTGCATGGCGCAATTAGTAGCGTGATGTCCGCATCGCACAGCGGCATCCATAGCGGCTAACGATAGAGTGTCCTCGTAAACAGCATCCAGGGTCTCGATGTGCACGCGTTCGTCCAGAAGCAAGTCTCGCAGCCACGCTCGTTTCTCAAGTCCCTTGACGTACACCGCAGCATCCTCCTCCCCGCATACAGCACTGGTGATCAGGCGTTTCGCCTCGCTGTACGGGGTCGTCCCGTCCGTCCATCGCAATCCATGGTGACAGGCAATCAACCAGGAAGCGCAGGACCTGTCGGATCCTGTCAACGACCCCCATGGTACGGGACTCGTAAAGACGTAGTGCGCGAGCACGGTCCCGCGTGTCAGCACCGCCGCTTCCTTCACGACGAATCGCCCGTTGACGACGAAACCCTGCAGATCCACGAACGTCGGTGTGCGCATGTCGACTGCGGCGAACGATGCTTCGTGGACGTTTATATCTAGGTGATCCTGCGCACAACGCTGGTCAGCGGGTTGTACTCGATCACGCGATCGTGTATGATGAGGCAGTACGCGGTGGTATTATCGGGCGCGTTCGCTTTGAGTTCAAAGTCCATTCGCACGTCCACGGTCGCGCTCTTGACCGATTCGTTCTGACGAGAGCAATCGATGATCACAAACGGGCCGTTTCGAAGGAAGGACGAAACCGTGAGATGCGGTTCGACATACTCGTATCCGTGGTAGCCCTTGCAGAAACGCGCGTACATTTCGTACAGAATCGCCCATCTGTTTCTAGCGAAATCCAGATTCAAGTCGTCGTACGGATAACATTCCGAGTTCAGGTAGAGTTTCACGTTGATAAGGTTGCAGTGGTCGAAATGACTCGTGTCCGCTGCCATCTTCTTTCGATCCGTTTGCAGAGCAAAGATGACGTATCGCGGCTTCTCGAGCTGCGACGCAGTCTTGATGGCCCACGAGTGCTTGGTCGTGGCCTGCAACAGCGGGTACTCGTACAGATCCCACGAACGGAAACTCATGCTCAGGTATCGTCCGCTCTCCAGGGCTCGCAGCATCGCCAGCTTGTTCACGTCGCTCGGCACCACGTGCGGCATTCGCCATTGTATCTTGAACAGTTCGAGTTTCGGCTGCACCGCCGAATCTCCCGTCAGGCAATTCTCGTCGTTGCGCGCTCGTATCAGAATCAACTCGTGACGAGCGTTGATCACCACGCGTCTGTAATCCTCGCAGAATCCCAGCAGTACGTTGAGCGGCACGCAGAAGTTAAAGTACCCGTCGTTGGTGGTCTGCGCGTCCCAGCCGGCGTTTCGCAGAATCACGCTCCTGTCGGACGTCACCGTCACGTAGTTCTTGATCGTGCTGGTTACGCCCACGTTTCTGTTGCGATCGATCTCCGCGCCGTCGAGTTCGTAGCGAATCTCGTCGAACATGAACGCTACGCAATTGTTTCCCAGCGCGACGTCGGCGTTCTCCACATTCACGGTTTTCGTCAAACGTCCCTCGACGTACAGAAAACTCTCGTACGGCAGCGTGTACAGATCATGCTGCTGTATGGGTATTCGTATCTCGTCGCTGTGTCCGAACGTCGTGTTGGCGAACGGGCTGTAAGCGTGAGTCTCGATCTTGACGATGCGATCGTCGAAGACCGGCTTGTCCTTGACGTTCAGAATGTCGGTCATCGTTCTCTGCGCACCGCGAATCCCAGTGATTTCAAAAACTCCACGTTCGAAGCACTGAGCCTCTTCTTCTTCTTTTCGGATGCACTGTCGAGTGGCACAGGCTTTGTAAAGGATACGCTATCTATCCGCTGGTTCAACACGAGCATCGCCCTATCGCTGCCGCCGTCTCACGTGCAATCTGACGGTTATCTCCTCCCCGCGAAAATCGATCGGTCGTCCGTTCTGATCGACGACGCGTATCGTAAGATCGGTAACGCTCCGTGCGACGATCGGAAGGTAAATGATCTGCGTAGGCCTCTCCGACACCTTATATCCCGGTGGAACCTGCGGCGAAAATTCGTGTATCGTGTGTACGCTGTTGCCGTTGCTGTACGCGCCCGCCGTCACGTTGCACTCCACGCGGATGATGTTCACGGTCATGATGTTGACCGACGCGTCCGACCGGTGCCATTGTCGCGGTTCCAGTACGCGCTTCGAGAATCCCAGCAGCGACCCGATGTTGTCGGGTTTGTAAAAATTTATTCGGTAGGCGCACACGATCTCGCATCTCATCGTGTTGTAGTTTGCCCGGAGCGCTATCGGGTACTCCGCGTCGTCGTCGCGAAGTGCGTCCCTCGCGTCTCCAGCACCGCGTCCCCACGCACCGCGTCTCCACGCACCGAGCCATCGGGCAGCGGACGTTTCCGCGAGATCGCGCGTTTCAGAAAGTCGTTTATGGCTCGCAGTTCGTACGAACCCTTGGGGATCGTAATCTCCTCGTCGTCGTTTCCAAAGTAAAATTTGTAGTTGGATTCGTTCACGTTCGGTATCGTGTTATAGGTCTCGAACATCGTCAGACCGAGCTCGTAGTCGCCGTCGCTCAGGTCTATCGCGGGAAAGTAGCTGGCCGCGAGGACGCTGCTCCTTCCGCTCAGCGTGAGTGTCAGCGACATGACGGTTCGACGAGTAATGAGATCGCGCGACGTCTCGTCGGGCTTTTTAAAATTCTACGGTTCGTAGAAACCACAGGCACATCTGTCCGCAAAAGGTCTGATCGTACGTCTGATACGACGTTCGATTGTACTCTATCGGAACGCCGAAGTATCGCACGAGTTCCTCGGGCGGCCGGAGATTGCCGAAACTGTCAAAGTACACGACGCGGTCGTTCCTCTTCGCGTACGCCACCCAATGAGTACCGGGGCCCGTGGTATCGTCCAGATTCACGATACCGCTCTCGTTGCGGCGCGCGCCGCTCGTCGGTAACGCGTCGCGCATGAAGACCCCTCTAAAGTACGGTACGCGCATACGCCGCGCGAGCCGGTCCAGTTGCACGTTGGTGGTCGCGCCCGTGGGCATTCTTATCGTTTCTTCGAATTTTTTTTTTTTCTCCTTTCTGTCCGTGTCCGCGTTTGTACGGGGCGAGATACATCCCGCGTCCGTACGGGACGAGATACAGTCCGCGGCCCTGCTCCATCGCGCGATCGTGACGTTGCAGCTCCTCGATCTGACGTCGAGCGGCTTTGCTGGCGTTCACCGCTCTCACCACGCAGGCCGCTCCGCCGATCAGGGACCCCAGGACGCCCAACATCGGCAGAATCGGCAACACGCCGCCCCGTTTCGCGGCCGGAAGTATCCGTTTCTTCGCGGTAGGTTTCTTCGCAGTGGATTGTTTTACCCTCTTCTTCCTCATGCCCATGCCGATCTTGGTCTTGGCTTTCATCGCCGCCCAGATAGCCGCAGCGGCGGCTCTCTCGCCCAGAGCCGAGTCTCTCGCGGTGACGCGTTTTCGCGCCTCCGCGGCGAGCACCTCGTCCGCCGCGTGTCTGTCGGCGAGATCGCTGCTCCGAGAGTACGCGATGTCGTGCTCGCGGCACGCCGCGTCCAGCGGATTCACTCCCGCGTCGCCTCTGGCCAATCGTTTCCTCAGTCGAGTGCCGGGGCCGCAAAACTGGTAGCCGGGGATATGTAACTCGAAAGGAAGCGCGTTTATCGCCCGATTCAGCAGGTTTCTCGCTGACATTCGCCGCAATTCTTTATCAACGGCGCTGGACCGTCGACGTGCGTCTCCTGACTCGGCAGGTTGTAGTGCCTCAGGCACCGGCGGTACCGCTGAACCTCCGAATCGGCTCGTATGTGCTCGGGCAGTCTGTCCCACAGAAGATCTATGTACTGCTCGCACTCTCGCAGCAGAATAACCTTCGGTACGTATTCCAGCTCGGCGGAGGTCAAGCTGTGCAGACGGTCCGACGCGACGACGAACATCTCGATCACTGAGCGATTTCGCTCCGCGCGTCTCTATAAATAGGCCCGCTCGCGGTGCGGGTTTTTCAGTCGCGAGTATGCGGTTCGTGCGTCAGTCGCGCGCTATCGAGGTGTCGAATCTCGACGCCAAAGTGCAGACGGAGAGGGAAACGCGCAGGCATGGAAACATGCTGCCGAGTACCTTACGCGCGATCGTCTGCGGCCCGTCGAACTGCGGCAAGACCAACGTGCTGATAAGCCTGCTCGAGAGCCCGAACGGCGTACGTTTCGAGAACGTGTACGTCTACTCGAAATCGTTGCGACAGCCAAAGTATCGCTACCTCGAAAAATTGCTGACACCTATCGACGAGATCGGCTACTTTACGTTCTCCAACAACAGCGACGTCGTTCCGCCGAACGAGGCGCTACCGAATTCCATCTTCGTCTTCGACGACGTGGCGTGCGACAAGCAGAACGCGGTGCGCGAGTACTTCGCGATGGGTCGACACGCCGACGTCGATTGCTTCTATCTCTGTCAGACGTACGCGAGGATACCCAAACATCTGATACGCGACAACGCGAATCTGCTGATTCTGTTCGAGCAGGACGGTACCAACCTGAGACACGTTTACAACGACCACGTGAACACCGACATGTCGTACGACGCGTTTCGCGCGCTGTGTCGCGAGTGTTGGCGACACAGGTACGGATTCGTAGTGATAGACAAGGACAGTGCGATCGCAAACGGCAGATACAGAAGAGGATTTAACGAGTTCGCGATACCGTAACGCCGTCATTCGTCGTTCGTACCTCGACCGAGATGGCTAACGAGCGCGAAAAAATCGCGAGGGAGATCGAGCGGACGAGCGAGTCGATCCGCAGGAAGCACCGCGCTCTGAAGACCGGTAGAATCGACGAGGACCGTGCGCTGGACAGGCGTTTCGGGCCTATCGTCGAGCCGTTGCGACGGATCGCCGGTCCCGTCGTGCGCGCAACGAAGACAGAGTCGTATGCCGCTACTCCTAAACGCAAGAGGGAGGAGGAGGAGGAGGAGGAGGAGGACTTCTTCGTGACTCCGCGCACGCGTTTCTTCGATCGAACGCCGATAACCTCCACACCGCATGCACCTACCCAACCGTCGGAGTCGATCGACTCCGAGACGACAACGTACGCGACGCTCGCGATACCCGATCAGAATCATTCGTCGGAGAACCGAGAGAAATCACGAATTAATATGGGCCCGCTGAGTCTGAGGTACGTCGAGCCTGTCCTGCGAGGACTCAACGACAGCGGGATGGATCGCGTGTACGGCGCTTACTTGGACAAGGACGGATTGATGCTCGGCAGTAAGCGTTTCGACGTGGATAACGAGGATAACATAATTATCGACGGCGTGCGACACGCCGGTACACCCGGCCTCTACGAGCTGATCTTCAAGAGAATTCCCGACGATACGCTTCAAACGGAACAAGACATGCGCGAGTACAAGAGCCTGCTGCAGGCGACGAACGCGCACAGACACAAGCACCATCCGCTGGGCCGAGTACTGGCCAACAGGGGATACAAGTACAAGAATGTAATAAAGCCGTTGGTCACGCCTAAGAAAAAATCTGGAAAAGGAGTACCTCGCGCCATGACGTTGAACGACGGAGCGATCGAGTACGTGCACTGGGACGATCCCAACGAGCTGGTGGAACGTCTGCGGTTGCTCGACGCCTCGCATCGAGCGGGCAACGCCGCTCACGGCAACGAGATGCTCTCGATCATCGAGGAACTTCGCGAAGCGGGCGTTATTATAAATTGAGTAGCGTTTCGACGAAACGACTCAGTCGACCGTCGAGTATCATTATGAGCGTCGAGAGGCGCAGACTCGTCGAGGAGTTGCACGCTCCGGCGAGAAGAAATTTTCCGCGAAGACGCGTCGTGGTACGGGGATACGACGATCTGTGGCAGGCCGACATCGTCGAGATGCGGCCGTACTCGAGCCAGAACAGGGGCCGTCACTACGTGCTCACCGTCATCGACGTGCTGAGCAAGTACGCGTGGGCCGCGCCGCTCAGGAGCAAGGGCGGTAGCGAGACGGCCGACGCTATCGCGAAGATAATTCGCGAGAGCGGGAGATGCCCCAAGAACCTGCAAACGGATATGGGGAAGGAGTTTTACAATTCTCATGTGGAGAAACTCTTGAAGAAGCATGACATCAATCACTACTCCACGTATTCCGTAATGAAGGCGTCGGTGGTCGAGCGGTTCAATCGTACGTTGAAGAACGACATGTGGAAGATGTTTACGCTCAACGGCACGTACAAGTGGGTCGACGCGCTGCCGCGTCTCGTGTCGGATTACAACGCGCGCAAGCATCGCACCATCGGCATGCGGCCCGCCGACGTGACCCCCGCTGTCGCCGAGAGACTCCTGGACACGGTGTACGGCGCGATAAAGATCGCCGGTCCCGCGAGGTTCAAAGTGGGCGACGCGGTACGCGTGAGCAAGTACAAGACGATCTTCGAGAAGGGCTACACGCCGAATTGGACCACGGAGGTGTTTCGAATCGTCAGAGTGCAGAGGACCAATCCCGTGACGTATCTCTTGAAGGATTATCGCGGCGAACCGGTCGCCGGAGGATTCTACGAGCACGAGTTGCGTCGCGTCGCTGATCCCGACGTGTATCTCGTGGAGAAAGTACTGCGTAAGAAAGGAGACAAGGTGTACGTCAAGTGGCTGGGATTCGACGGATCGCACAATTCGTGGATAAATAAACGAGACGTCGTGTGAATAATAATAATTTTTTATTCGTATATATATATATATGTATCAATATATGTATATTTCAAAAATAAATATATCAATGTATCACGATATCGTTGTCGTTCTTTATTCCTTTCAATACTGCAACGATACACACGTGCGTACAATGACGATAAAGTATAAAACTCTCTCTGTAACGTTACCATACGTGCATGCGAATGACTGCGGAGTACAAACTCAGTATATAACTCAATACGCAACACTCAATACGTAAAACTCAATACATAAAACTCAATACGTCTAGGTACAAGTTCAAGTATAAGTAAAAGTACAAGTTCAAGTATAAAAACATAACACTCGATACGTAAACCTCAATACATAATACTCGATACGTAAAACTCGATACATAAAACTCAATAAGTACAACGCAATATAAAAGTATGTAGAACTCAATACATAATACTCGATACGTAAAACTTAATACGTAAAACTAAATACGTCTAGGTATAAGTATAGGTAAAACGCAATATAAAAGTACGTAAAAGTATATGTACATAAAACTTAATACATAAAACTCGATACATAACACTTGATACGTCTAAGTATAGATATAGGTAAAACGCAATATAAAAGTACGTAAAAGTATATGTACACAACACTCGAGCTACACTATCCGGTAATGCCCCCACGGTAAGGTGTTCGTCGATTCCGGTACGACGTATCGTTTGTCGTCGTACGGACTCAGAGCGATCTTCTTCTCCGACACCGTGTACACCCGGTGTAACTTGGATGGTATGCACGCTTGCCTGAGCGTCATTTCGATGTCATCCTTCAGGCACCGGGTGTAATCCTCGAACGATATCGTTCGCGCTACGACGCTGCTCTTCACTCCCTTCGCCTTCTTCGTGTCCCTCTTTCCGTCGACGCGCAGAGCGTACATCTTCGCTCTGAGTCCGACGAACTCGGTCATGATGGCGCCGTTGTTCTCGTCCTTCATGAGACCGGGCACCTTCTTGTTCGCGAGGGGCATACCGTACGCGTTGTTCGCGGGATAGTCGCTCGTGTCGAATCTGTCGATGTCGCGTTTCATGGTTTCGTACACGTCGTCGC
>NW_017276346.1:54303-56591 GCF_001594065.2 Cyphomyrmex costatus | reverse complement strand
CGAGCTACACTATCCGGTAATGCCCCCACGGTAAGGTGTTCGTCGATTCCGGTACGACGTATCGTTTGTCGTCGTACGGACTCAGAGCGATCTTCTTCTCCGACACCGTGTACACCCGGTGTAACTTGGATCGTATGCACGCTTGCCTGCGCGTCATTTCGATGTCATCCTTCAGGCACCGGGTGTAATCCTCGAACGATATCGTTCGCGCTACGACGCTGCTCTTCACTCCCTTCGCCTTCTTCGTGTCCCTCTTTCCGTCGACGCGCAGAGCGTACATCTTCGCTCTGAGTCCGACGAACTCGGTCATGATGGCGCCGTTGTTCTCGTCCTTCATGAGAGCGGGCACCTTCTTGTTCGCGAGGGACATACCGTACGCGTTGTTCGCGGGATAGTCGCTCGTGTCGAATCTGTCTATGTCGCGTTTCATGGTTTCGTACACGTCGTCGCACTCTACACGGTAGATCAGACTGTCCGTGTCGGTGTACATGATCTCGCATCTATCGCGAAACAGCGGCGTCATGTAGTCGTGGTGAAACTCGTACAGGCACGTTTTCGAAATGTCCAGGATGCACATACCCACGTAGATAGGCTTGTCGAATTTCACCTCGAGTTTACGCAATTCGACCGCTATCAGGTTCTCCGCGAAGACGCTGCGGCTGTGGAAGTTAGGTTTCGCGATCAACGCCTCAGCGCCGTATCGTCCTTCCCACGCCGTCACCAGTTTAACGTCGACGCGTTCGCGCACGTTCTCCATCGTCTTGCCGAACACCGCGTTGTTCATCAGTTTGTACAAGTTTTTCTCGAAATCGTTTTTCGCGCGCGTTCGAAACTGCGTGTTCAATTCGATGTAATCGCGGAGCCAGGCGGATTGCGCGAATCGCAACACTCGATGGATCTTCGTTACGCGAAGACCGTGACGCGTGCACTGTTGGAGGTTGCGGTAGTGGACGACGTACCGCTGCTTGTCGCTTACCGTCGCGAGAAGCTTGTCGTCCCGCTTGCCGGGCGGTTTCTCTCGCGTCGGGCAGAACGGCAGGTCGGCGTGCGCGTCGTGAAGATGTTGCGGATACTCCAAGTCCACCTCGAGGATGTACCCGGTGGGTGAATCGAGCGCGACGGTAGTAAAGTCAAAATTGTGCGCGTCGTCGACCCATTGAAAGTCACCGTAGGGTAACGGTTGGCACATCGCCCAGCCGTACAGGTTGTTCACGTCGTAATACACGAGGTACGACGACGGTTCCGACGGGTCGTACGACCTCATGTACTTGTTATTAGCCCGCGCGTATCTGCCGGAACACTGGCTGAGACCGCCGCGTATACCGCGCTCGACGAACATCACCATGTCTATGTCCGTGAGCAGCTCGAACTTCACGCGCGTGTGCTTGAGCATCGCGTCCCACGTGAAACCGGGCAGGGTGTAGTAGTGCGCGGGATCGAGTCCGTAGCTCGCGACGCAACTGTCTCGAAAGTTCTCAAACACATCGGCCAACAACAGGACGTCAGTTTTTAGGTAGAGATCACTGTACTCGCCGAGCGTTCGCACGGCGAACCGCTGCCACACGTTCTCGGCGTGCGCGTAATCGCTCTCGGACACCGTATCGCCCGTCAGCGAGCTGTGGAACGATTCGCGCGGCGGCAAGCGCGTATCGTTCAGTCTCTCCACGCTGTCCACGTACTCGTAGGGAAACACCCCTTTACGAGTGAGCAGATTAAAGTCTTGGTCCGATAGAGCGGAAAATTCGGAACGCACGATTTTCAGTTTGTCCTTGTCGAGATACGACGCCAATTTGTCCAGACCCGCACTCAGAAACTTATAGGAGTCTATGAATCGTAGTTTCACGCACTTTCGCGAGTCTTTGTCACTGGTGTCTTTGACGCGTTTCGTGAAGGAGATGTACTTCTCCTTGGTCAGGGGAAGTAGCTCCACCTGTCCCTGGAATCGCGTCGCTATCTCCTGTACGATGAAGTGCGCGTCGTACCCCGACAGGTTGTGAAACACAACCGGAACGAATGGAGAGTCCTTGTAGTTGACGTTGCATGTGTGCCGGACCGCGGTATCGTCCGGTGAGGTGGCAGTGGTCGCGCACCCGCTCGTCACCCGGATCGAACGGCCTCTCGCAGATGTGGCAGTGCGTCGCGCTGTCGAATCGCCGCCAGTCGTCGCGCGTAAGTCCATGGGCAGGTTGGTCGTCAGCGCGTTCTTCACGCGATGCGCCAGAGCCTCTAGCTGGCTCGCGAACCAACTGACGCAGTCGTCGCCCCGCCGACACCTGTACTCGGACAAC
>NW_017276346.1:41842-51308 GCF_001594065.2 Cyphomyrmex costatus | reverse complement strand
CGTCACTCCCCCCGCGTACCTTCCCCGCGCACCTCACCCCCCCTCATTGCTCCCGGTCTCGAATCCTCCTTATACATCTACTCATACAGGCAAACAACCTGACACGACACATAACCTAAAAAGTACTAAAAAGTTTGTAAAATACTGAAAATGCCATGTATAATAAATGTACATATTATGTTCGATTATAACGTCCAATATATAACTGCCGCGACTATTCTGTAGATTAAATTTCTATATAGCTATTTTATTGACTTTCATCACTATTTTCTTCACTCTCTTTGCTATCTTCTTCATTCTCAGTTACTTCATTCTCATCTTTCTCTTGGTTATTATTTCTTTTTGTCCCTTGTCGTATAAAGCGAAATCCGTCCCAGTCTTTTGCGTTGTTCAAAACTTTTCCCATGAGTTGTCCAAACTGTTTAGAATTGATGGACTCTTTATGAGCACTTAAAAATTGTCCTGAAATCATAAAATTTTCACGATTGCATATGAGAAAAAAAATTAATGAAATAAAAAAACTAGAATGATCGTTTGTATCGAAGGTTTGTACCTTCTATCAACTTATAGAAGTTCGTATCCTTGAGTATCTCTTTATCTTTTACTTTTTTAACCGCTGTAAATTTTATAGCAACTACTCTAGCCATAAAAAGCCTTGTAATTTCACTTAAATTTTTTGAAAAATCTTGTTTGACATTAATGTAACATCTTATCTTTTTTCTCTGCAATTAAAAAAAATAAGAATAATAAGATTCAATATTTAAATACATTATTCAATCATGTCAATCATGGATAGAAAAAAACAACCATTTTTCTTCTATAGGTCTGATCAATTTTCAGCTTTTTATCAAAATCTTCGAAAGCATCGCATGATGTAAGCGGAAATTCAAATTCATCATCTTCTGCATCCGATTCTCCAACAGTTTGTTTGTCAGGCTGCCACTGTAAACTTTCCAACTGGTTCTTTATTGCTACAACTTCTCCTTTGACTCGAGAAATTTGTGTTGATAAATTTCGATAAATTTTTTCCATTAGAGTTCTCAAGCATTCTAAAAGCAAATGATTATTTTTAAATCAATGAATAAATACTAGAGTAAAAAATTATATAATTTAATTTTTTGTATCTCTCTCTCTCTCCTCCTCCTTATCACCTACCTTTATTATTGAAATCTTTGTTCTCTTTCGTCGAAAAATCATTGTCTTCAGCAGAAGTCTTTTTGTTCATTTTTTCTGGTTTATTTAAAAGTGTACTGTTTTTTTCTTCATCGATCATTCTTGATGATGGAAGTATACTGGAACAATTATCGAAAATTGATTTTTCTCTTTTGTTCTTATTGGTATTCGAAGATATTGCCGAACATAATTTGTCAGATTTGAGCTGATCAAAAGTTAAGCTTTTAGATATTTTTTTCTGGTTCTCCAATAAAGTCTTATTTGTGGATTGATAATCTGTAATCTGCCTTATTTTCAAGTTTGATTTAAAATGCGAAAATTTCTTTTGTCTTTCTTTTTTGTTTTTTGACTTAACTTTATTTATACATTGGTCCCTGTTATTATCATTCTCGATTTCTGATGAACTATCCTCTGTTAAAATATTTTTTTATGTTCTTAGTTGGGTGGATACAGGCGATTCTTTTTCCGCTGAATCATCTGAATTAATATTGAATTTTCGTAACGATGATGATTTCATTCTAACTAAAATTAAACAAAATAAATCCAGAGTAAGAAAACAAAATTAAAAACTAATAATAATGAAAAAAGAGGAAAGAATAAAATGAAACTATTAAATGGGAAAAACGACTACCTTCATTTTCATCCTCATCACTTAAAGAATCATTAAAATTCATTCTTGCGTCTTCCAACTTTTCAGCAATCGTCTTGACATTATATTTGATATTTCTGTACTTTAATTTTTTTGTATCTTTCTCTGCTTTTTGTTCAGCACTCATATTTTCATCTATTGTGTAAGCATACGAAGCTGTAGTGAGTTTTTCTAATTTTATTTCAGCTTCTGAGTAAGAATCTATAAAAAAACAAACTTATTAATTATCAAATTCTATGAGTCATTAAAGCAATAATTAATTATCCGAGGTGTGCACCTGCCGAGCCCCTTATTTCTATACGATGGAGAGGCCAAAATTCTTCAAATGGTTCACAGAATTTAATCTTTTTCCTGAATTGAGCTTTAGCTTTTTCATCTTTTATATCGGGTATGTAACGGCAATAAAGTTCATCATCAGGTTTTTTTATCGGTGGTATCCAATGTTTCGGAATTATATCTATACTTTTCAATGAACCATTGTCATCCGGGAAAGAAACTAAGACATAAACCTTGATTCCATCTAGATTTTTTTGTCATTTTTCCTATAAAATTGAAAAAAATATGTATATACAGCGTCTATACTGATAATAAAAATGAAAATTAAGGAATTCTCATAAGTTTAAATCTTTTTATATAAAGATGATCAAATATTATCGGCATCTGTCACATTATATGCAATATAAAAATATTTTTTAAAAATAAACAATATTAAATCTTTATAAATAAATTATAAAATTATATATATTTTTTAAAAAACAAGAAATTTTTTTTTAAAGCAATTTATCAATTTTTACTGGATTAGTGAAATTATAAGAATAGAACAAATGCAGTTTTTTTTATATTAAGGCCTATTCTACAATAGTACATCGTATGTCGGTGTTGTGAGCCATAAGCCATAAGACTGGATCTATCACGGTCAAATATTCTTCTCACATTTAATTGTGATTGATCAATTCTTACGACGTATAGCTCAGGCTGGGTCCACAACCTTGCTTTAAGAGGCCGTAAGCCGTAAAGCCGTAAGAAATTGACCAATCATAGTTGAATACGAGAAAAATAATTCTCTGTGGGCCTCTTAAAACGAGGTTGTGGACCCAGCCTCACGATGCTGACATACAACGTATTATAGAACAGGCCTGCGTTCAGGGCTGCGTTCAGCAAATATATTGCAACGTAAACAGAATAAAAGAATCATAATAAAGAAAGAAAAAAGAGAACAGAGAATAAACAATAAAGAAAAAGAAGAATATCAGAGAGAGAGAGAGAGAGAGAGAGAGAGAGAGAGAGAGAGAGAGAAAATATCAGAATGAATCGACATGTCATTATAAGGTTATATCTACTAGCAAATATAAAAAATGAAAAATTAAGAAAAATTTTGTATTAATAAACCGTGTTATTTTTTTTACTGTTTTAACGCTTATTTTTCGAGAATACGAATATGCGTACAACAGAGGTACGCCTTAAGATATTCTGTTGCACATTTTAACAAAAAATATATACTCACGAGTATTACACACAACTTTATGTCAATAGTTACTGTTTTTACCTTTACCGAAACTACTTTTAACAATTATTTTTGCCACAAAACACTCAATATTATATTAACAGTTGACATATGAAACAGTGTCCACGATCGAGAGTCTTCGTGCGCATGCAAGGATTAATGATGTAGAGAGGTTCCGGCCATGATGGAAAAATACAAGATGAACATCGACATCTAGAATGGGCCGCTGATGGTAGTGGTGGGGGTAGAAAGACGAGTAGAGTGAAAAGCAGAAATAATATGATCATTTTTTCTCTGTTTACTGAAGCCTGATTAATTGTTGTTAATCCAACAATCAATTAGGCTTCAGTAAACAGAGAAAGAACGATCTTATTATTTCTACCTCTCACTCGACTCGTATTTCTATCCCCACCATTACCATCAGCGGTCCATTCTAGGGCTGCGTTCCGTTTCAGACATATGCGCGCATTTTATATAGTGAGCGTCACGTATACTATATAGGAGAATGCGCGCATATGCGTGAAACGGAACGTAGCTTAGATGTCGATGAAGATAAACAATTGCGCATAATGGCGGATGTAATCTTGACCACTCAGAGGCTGTACATATTTTGCAGTGCGAATTATCGATATAGCGACCATATTGGACTATGTTCAAATTCCCACCCGAGTAGCCACACCGAGGTATCCTGCTATCCTTATTGTTTACTAAATGTTAAACAAGGATGACATGACACTCGGAGAGCACTCAAGTGGGAATCTGAACGCGTTCTTGAGTGCATCCAGAAGCACGACCGCTCACTAAGCACTCATTGAGCTCTTTCATCTGATTGGTCTATATTTTAGAATCTAAGACAATATGTTAGATATAGATATAAATGAATAATAAAAATGAACTTTGCTTATAGAAGACAAGAATTTACAAATATAAAACGTTTCATTACATACCTGATGAACTATGTTGAACACTAGAAGTAAAAAATCAAACATTGGTTGCTTATAATTGTTTATCACAATACTCATTATCAACTCGCATACACAAAAAATTTTTATCAGTTTTTTTCTTTGCATATTTGTTTAGCATACTTTAGTACTCGAGTAAACTAATAAATCTTTATTAAATGTTTTTGTTTTTAATTTTGTCTATATGTCCTGAGCTGAAAATATTCTTTAAGATAAATGATTACATGTGAAGGAATGGCATTGTGTAAATTTTTTCTTCTGTTTCTGTACTAATGTCAAAAGTAACCATTTTTTGAATCACTTTGTTCAGAGGAAAAGTGCCAGATGTGGTATTTCGTTCACTCACAGCCCACATATGTAAATCGGCAGAATTACAAGGGTATGTGAATAATGGTTCAACTTTTTTAAAGATAGTACCTATTTTTATGTTATTTTCATTTTTATGGGCTGATATGAAAATTCTATCAATTTTCAATAATAAGCTATTATCAAGTAATACAGTATTATTAGGTACACGAGATGTCAACACAACTCCTATATACTGAAGGCGTTTAATGACAATTTCTCCTTCATTGTTTGAACGTGATTGACGTAAGATTTGAATTCGTGGTTGTATATGAGGTCTTTGGATACCCAGAAAAAATGATTCATGTAATCGTCGAACGATTTGTGCTAGAGGTTTATTACCACTTCGTAGCAATTTTTTTATTTTTCCTAATGTATTTTCGAACGGAAATGCTGATATTCTTGATAATGAACAGTTCATATAACGTACATCGTCCGCTAGATGAATGAGATTGTGCATATTACTTATAAGACTTGCTTTTCCATATAAATGTTCTGCCAATGTTACAAATGATGTAAGATATTTTTTTGCATGTGTTCTTTTTTCTACAGCCCATCTTTTGGAACATAATATTCTACATGCAGCATGTAGAAGTAAAAAATATTTATAAATATTTGTAGGTAAAACCCTTTTAAAAATTATTGGTCCAGAATATAAAAGTAAAAATTTTAGCTCAGTGGCTTTAAATTTTTCCACATCAGCAAAGGAACGTGTCGTTCGTTGAAACTCTTGAGGAACTTGATGTTGAAGTTTAACAAGTAAATTTGTTAAAAGACATTTGGCAATTTGACTCAATCTAATCGTTATATTTCCGTATAACCAGTAGTTTAATATTTTTTTCATGACACCGAGGCACACAAAGTGCATGAAATCTAACAAAAATGCCGATATCATATCTAGTTTAGGACGAATATTTAATAGGGGTGTTATACCTTGATGATGTTCAGGATTTTGTTGATTTCTAAATAAATCATCCGTTCTTTTCTCTACTCCTTCCGATACAGGATACACAGTTCGTCCTTCGACACGTTCACCATGAACCATGCAACGTTCACAACTCCAATATGCTCCATGACCTTTGATGCATTTAATGAACGCTCGAGCTGGCCTATCACAAATAAATGCTATTAATTTTACTTGTAAATGTTGTCCATTCACTTCGAAGCCATTTTCATGGAGATAATTGATTTCCTCAATAAATTGCTGTAGATATTGTTCCAAATCTTGTGGTTTGTGTGTACCACAATAAATAGCTACTGGGAATGGCTGATAAACATCTTTTTCAGAATGAACTTGGCATAAAATTGGCCAAAATTGTTTTGAACTTGATTTAAATAATTGAACACCATCCACATTAATTTTCAAATTGACAACATTATTTGTATGAAGATTTGGATTGATAGACATTTGCAGTATCCTTTTTAAACCAAAGTATACAAATTCGCTAGAATCTTCATAGATTTGGACATCATAATCCACACTTGCTGTTCGTAAAAAAGTTTTTGAAGATAGTGGTAAATTTGGAAGTAAACGAACTCTCAGAATATGTAGTAATGCATCAAGGCGTGTGTGAGGTATAGTAGGATTTTTATATAATGCCCAGGCTCGTAGCTCTTCAATTTCATCGAATTCTGAATCGTTGTCATTCTCATCCATACTGGCTTCCAATAAATCCATCTCTTCATCTGTGTTATTGAGTTCGTTCATTTCGAAGTCAGCTTGATCACTGTCCCTAACATTATCCGTGAGGTTATTCTCATCATCTATATTGTCCATAAAATGCTGAGTCAAATTTTCATTTTCCATACTATTTTCCACAATATTCTCATAATATGAATGATAACATTGTTCCATGTCCACAAAACATTCTTGCTCATTTGAACTTGAAGCAGATGAATTGTCAGCAGATTTTCTTTCATTTTCAAATATACTGCAACCTTCCTGTTTTCTATGCCACTTCACTCGTAATCTTGTCAGCTCTTGCTTTCGTTTTCTTCTGTTATCACTCATCCTTTGATTAATAGTATAAACACATATACATATAAACAATAGTATAAACAGTTGCTCTATCTTTTGATAATTCTTTAAAAAATTGCGACTTATAAAGATTACATAAACATGAGATTTTATGTACGGCATACTCTACCCGTCAATGATTCGAAGGGTCATGCAGTAGCTCTGACTTATCAGCATGATTGACTGCAGAATGGATCGATAAGGTCGATAATGATGAATGAGCGCATAAGAAAATAATAATTGATTCTTTCAATATTATTTGTTATTTTTTAAGTTTTATGAACGCAGAAACCATATATATATATATATATGTATATAGACGTTGCTCAAGATTCGAGATGGTCTTAAGTCAGTGAATGAACCAATCAGAGAGCCGTGCTTGAGATTTAAGAACGGACTATAATATACATATATATATATTTAGATTGCAAAATTTTTTTAAGGATGACTGGAAAAGGTCCTGATTGACGCCGTATCAAGCATGCCTGACTGATTTTTAAAATTAATTTTGAGAATAAAATAAAAAGGTCCTATAAAGGTACTGATCTGGCATGCCATAGTTAAGGTATGCCTCATTCATACCTGATCAGGGCCTTATACGACATAAGGCATCCTGACCAAATTTCTACTCGGGTAGCATCGTTTGAGAATGAGAGAAGTGAATTACGGGTTCAAGCCCATGAAAACATCATGAAAGTCCAGGAAGAGAACAAGAAGACTTTCAACAGAAAGAGACGAAAAGCAACAAGCTATAGAGAAGGCGACCTCGTTGCTATCAGGCGCACTCAATAAGGTCCAGGCCTGAAACTAGCTCCTAAGTACCTTGGCCCCTATGAAGTGATATGAATTCTACGTAACCAACGATACCTGGTGCAAAAGATGGGCGATGGAGAAGGTCCACAGCAAACGTCCACAGCAGCTGACTTCATGAAGTTGTGGATCAACGATAACAGCGACAATTCATCCAAGGATGAAGATGTTGACGAGAACATTCGAGGCGAATGTAAAAGCAGGACGGCTGAGTGTAGGGAGCCAGCGTCGGTTAAGTTACCCTTGTAAGCGGCGCAATGATACAAGCTGCTGCGCGAGAGCACTTGCGCGAAGGCGATAAGCGACGCGAGAAGAACGAGCGATAATGGCCGTGAGAGCGTTGTGCGAACGACACGTGTATCAGGTTGATCTAATTAAAGCATATTAATCTAGTGTTCGAGTTATCCGTTTCATCTTGTCCCTCGATACTATCCTCCGCGTATATATTTCCTACATATATATATATATGTATATATATAACAGTCTTTTACATTTTAAAAATAAATCACAAAAGATCAATATTAATTTTAAAAGAATTCTTATACCAAATTGTTTATTTTAACGTAATACATTTGTAACTACCTTATTTTTTTATACTCGGACTAGCTCGTCGGAAAGTTTGCGGGTCGTATAAAAAAAAGTTCGACGGAGGAGTATTCGCGTCGGAACGGGGCGGCGGAAAATTATGTGAAGCGTCGGAAATCGGTAAAGAAAATACTGATGCGGAAGTAATAGTTAGACAAGAAACATAGTTTATTTAGACAATTTAGATGATACGGAAATTATAAAAATCGACGAGACAAATAACATATAGGAATATATAATTAACGGACGCGACTTACAATAATACAGCGACGAAAATAAACGAGCGCGGGTAACAGAAAATATATATATATATATATAAACAAGCGCGGACAACAGAAAAGAAATATATATATATATATGAACGCAGAAACGGACGCGGACTCTACAACGAAAACTAACTCTAAACGGCGCGAGATATATGCCGGCGGTCGCGGGTTTTCTCGACGACGATCTGCAACGCGGCGGAACGCGGGTATACGCCAGCAAGCGTCGTTTCGCGGTGCGATACGTGATTTTGGCAATGCTAGGAAAGGAAACGGAGTTGGTACTTGACGGCCGGGAACGCCCGACAGAGGCAGGGAGCGCCCTACCCCTTTTCGAATGTCAAGTACCAAGACGGGATTTTCGGGATGCGGAAAAGAAGGTAAGGAAGGTGGGAGTACTAACTAATTACGGTTGTCCGGCGGCCGGGAACGCCCGGCAGAGGCGGGGTACACCCCACCCCTCAGGTTCGTCGGAACAACACGTGAATGTGGTTGCGTGCTCGAGATGCGTTTCCTGGACGGCTCGTTCGGCGGCCGGGAGCGCCCGGCAGAGGCAGGGTACACCCTACCCCTCAGGTTCGTCGGACGAGCGAGTCGATGGATCGGTATCGTGAGCTAGGAACTGGTAATCGGATCGGATGTATCAGGAAAGCGGTGAAGACAAAATGCCACGCGCGGCTTGATATCGCGGTATCTTATACTCGACCGCCAGTCTCGCTCGCAATACTTCGGCCGGTCGCGGTATTTTCCGCCGATCGGCTTCTCGTGGGAGAAGATTTTCGATCGGCGGTCCCCGACGACGGTCGGCCCTTTCCGGCGAGACTGGCGGTTATAGCGGCGGCTGCTGTCCCTGCGAATTATGTTTGATTTTGGCTCAAAATATATTCGGGCGCACCGCGCCCTCATCGTTGCTAATGACCACCGGTCATTGCGACGGCAGCCGGCTAGGTGTTCGTGCCGGGTACGATGCCTATTTCTAGGGGGCATCGTTACACATTTTATTAATGAAAGATAATGAAATGGTACATATTACCATGAAAAATGACTCACGTATTATTGAAGGTGCTAGTTCAAAGTAAGCATACATAAAGTATATATTCTTTTGTTGCATATATACGTAATAATGATTTAACATTGCTATTAGAATGTAGATTGTAA
>NW_017276346.1:39421-41798 GCF_001594065.2 Cyphomyrmex costatus | reverse complement strand
CATTACTATTATAATGTAGATTGTAATAAGGCTCAATAAATTTAAAACAAATGGAGAGAAACAGGGTTACGAGCCATTAAATTATTTATGAACTTACTATTATAAACAACTAGTGTACATGTGTTGTTAAATCATTATTACGTGCAACAAAATATATGCAACAAAAGGATATACATTTTATGAATGTTCACTTTGAACTGGCACCTTCAATAATATATCAGTTACTTTCCATGTTAATATATTTTATTATTAGATAATTATTTAAAGTTGTGAAGATTTCATGTTTTGAGTAACTGCATCAAATAAGTTTTATCTTTATTATTATAAGAGAATTGATTCTTTGTGCTCTATTTTATCTTCAGGTTTATTAAAGGGAAAGTCCTGAAAAGAAAAGGCAATAATCATTTAAATCCATACCTTTTTTCTTTTCAGACATTTCCTATAAACAAAGTACAAAGAATCAATTTTTTTATAATTATATAAGGAATAGAGAATACAAAGTAAGGTATCTACCAAACAAATAAATGACAGATCTGGAGACACGGTAGTGTCTCGGTAAATAAGTAACCTAACCAAATGCTGTTGTAAAAAGAAAATAATTATATAGAAAATAATTTGTAGATATTCTTATAGCGGAATTACAGCAGAGAATTTGTATAATAAAGCAGAAAATATCTAACCGCACTTACGTGTTCGTCTATTCTATGCCATCGATATGACAGATTCCATAACCTCAATCCTTTGTTATTGCCGAGACACTTTATCCGACTTTAACGATCGTACAGATCGCAGAGATCAATATTTATTCTAACCTCACTTCCGTATTCGTCTATGCCATCAATGTAACAGAGTTCCTAACCTCAATCATTTGTTATTGCCGAGACACTTAATAATCCGTCTTTAACGATCGTACAGATCGCAGCGATCGATATTGTCGCGACCACATTTATCTCTTGCGCCAAAAATTCCAGAATGCATTTCCTCACTTCGTAGTTGGTAACGACGACGACGACGACGACGACGACGACGTTTCTTACAAACAAACATTTCCTCGACGGCGAACACCTAGACACTTACTTCCTCGAAGGCGAACACATAGACTCCCACTTCCTCGACGGCGAACACCTAGACACTCACTTTCTCGAAGGCGAACACCTAGACACTCACTTCCTCGAAGACGAACACGTAGACACCCACTTCCTCGAAGGCGAACACCTAGACACTCACTTCCTCGAAATCAAACACGTAGACACTCAGGGGCGGGCTTAGGCCTTGTGCCGCTCTAGGCTTCAAAGTATTTGCCACCCCCGTAAAGCGTTTCTCAGATTCATACCACAAATCTAACGTATTCTTACTTATACATCGAGTTTTAATACGTATGAATTTGTACTAACATGAGATAAATGCTGTTTCCTTAACTTTTTTAAAAATTTGTCTTACTTCTGGTGGAGTTTCATAGAGATATTTTCGTTCATTTTATATATTATAATCATTAAGTGTCATCAAAAGTAACTTTTGTTCTACCTACAATAATTTGTATTTTATAAATGGTGTCAGGTCTAACTAACACAAATAAAAGTTGAACTTTGCAATTTCATCACAAAAACTTAACATATAGGTAAAATTTAACATTTGAACTCAACATGATAAATTTCAACATAAAAAAAAAACATAATTCATTTGATCAACTTTTTACTTTACTATTCTCCTTAATAACGTTAACTAACCTTAATAATAAAAGGATGACAAAAATTGAATACTTTTATTAAACATTTAATATTATGTAATACACTTACGTCTACTTTTCTGTTCAGCGAAATCGTTAATTATGTCGTCATAATTTAATGTTTTTAACAAATCTGATTCGATATTCATTATCGCAAGTGCATTTAATCGGTTCTCACTCATGTTCGACCGTAAATAATTTTTTACTCGACGTAACGATGAAAAACTGCGTTCTCTAGAACAATTCGTGACTGGAGTACAAGCGCACATACGAAGCACTATATTAATGTTAGGGTAAACAATTTCCAATTCGCATTCATGAAACCACTCTAATAAATGCACACTTGTCTTCCACTTTTCTGAATTTGTAGAACAATGTGCACGAAAATGGAGACATTCATCTGTAAAGTTTTCTTCGAGATCGGTTGAATAAATTTGCTGCAAAGCTCTTGCTTTTTTCTGTACGTCGTCTACAGTCATGTCAGCCAAATTTGTGAGAAAAGAGAATTTATTATAATATTCCTCATAAGCGTCACGTCTTTTCTGAAACTCACTTACGAGTTTGTCATTGATGACAAGGAATGTTTGAGTAGATGTATAGCACCGATTCGAACTCGGGAGCAATGAGGGGGGGTGAGGTGCGCGGGGAAGG
>NW_017276346.1:11163-37726 GCF_001594065.2 Cyphomyrmex costatus | reverse complement strand
ATGCGCACCGCGCGACGTTTCGTCCTGCGTACGAACGTAATCGGTAAAGTCGAAGGAAAATAAAAGAAGAGTAAAAACTTACGATTCCTTCTGGTCCATCTCGGAGTAGAAGCCGAACATGATCCGTTCGCGCGGACTAGCGTAGCGAGAATGATCGGGTGCTCTCTGAACTCGAAGGGAGAAATCGAAGAGAGTGGGGGGAGAACCTGTCGCGACAGGTCAAACGATTCCAAGAATTGTTTTTCTTCTTAAGACTCGCTGTTATCGCAAACGATTCCAAGAATTGTTTTTGTTCGATGGGGGAAGGAGTGTTTATTTGATCGAGGAGGCCTCCGCGGTGGTAATGGTGGAGGAGGGGGAGGACTTCGAGGACGCACGTATTTCGACGTAGATTCCCGCGCTTTTACTGGCGGGAGAGGGGGAGGACTTCGGGGACGCACGTATTTCGGCTCGTCCTTCGACTCGTATCTTTGGTTCGTCGGCAACTCACAATAGTATCTTTGGTTATGGGGCTCGTCCTTCGACTCGTATCTTTGGTTCGTCGGCAACTCCCAATAGTATCTTTGGTTATGGGGCTTGTCCGTCGATTCCCAATAGTATCTTTGAGGCTTGTCCTTCGATTCCCAATATCTTTGATTTTTCTTCGAGGGGGGGCACAGCGGCTCGTCGTCTAACCTACGGTACCCCTTGCGCTCGACCGACTTTTGATGCAGATAGTCCTTCAATTGGTCCATGCCGTGACGCTCGTAAGATTACGAATGAACGAAAGGAGCGTTACGCACCGTCTATATACCGTCGACGCGTATATACTATACATATACTATACACTAAGGGAGAGAAATAAAAATACGAGGTAAATACGTTTACGTAAATTTTTTCTTTCAAAAATGTCTTCGCGACCACCAGTTATACAGTTTGAATACATTTTGCATGGCGCAATTCGTAGCGTGATGTCCGCGTAGTATCAGCGGCATCCATATCGGCTAACGATAGAGTGTCTTCGTAAACCTCATCCAGGGTCTCGATGTGCACGCGTTCGTCGTCCAGAAACAAGTCTCGCAGCCACGCTCGCTTCTCAAGTCCCTTGATGTACACCGCAGCATCCTCCTCCCCGCATACAGCACTGGATATAATCAGGCGTTTCTCCTCGTTGTATGGAGTCGTCCCGTCCGTCCATCGCAATCCATGGTGACAGGCAATCAATCAGGAGGCGCAGGACCTGTCGGATTCTGTCAATGACCTCCATGGTACGGGACTCGTAAAGACGTAGTGCGCGAGCACGGTCCCGCGTTTCAGCACCGCCGTTTCCTTCACAACGAATCGCCCGTTGACGACGAAACCCTGCAGATCCACGAACGTAGGCGTGTGCATGTCGACTGCGGCGAACGATGTTTCGTGGACGTTTATATCGCGCGCTTAGGTGATCCTGCGCACAACGCTGGTCAGCGGGTTGTACTCGACCACGCGATCGTGTATGATGAAGCAATACGCGGTGGTATTAGCGGGCGCGTTCGCTTTGAGTTCAAAGTCCATTCGCACGTCCACGGTAGCGCTCTTGACCGATTCGTTCTGTCTAGAGCAATCGATGATCACGAACGGACCCTTACGTTTGAAGGACGAAACTGTGAGATTCGGTTCGAGATACTCGTATCCGTAGTAGCCCTTGCAGAAACGCGCGTACATGTCGTACAGAATCGCCCATTTGTTTTTAGTGAAATCCAGATTCAAGTCGTCGTACGGATAATATTCCGAGTTCAGGTAGAGTTTCACGTTGGTCAATTTACAGTCGTCGAATTGACTCGTGTCCTCGGACATCTTCTTTCGATCCGTTTGCAGAGCAAAGATGACGTATCGCGGCTTCTCGAGCTGAGAAGCCGTCTTGATGGCCCACGAGTGCTTGGTCGTGGCCTGCAACAGCGGGTACTCGTACAGATCCCACGAGCGAAAAGCCATGCTCAGGTATCGTCCGCTCTCCAGGGCTCGCAGCATCGACAGCTTGTTCACGTCGCTCAGCACCACGTGCGGCATTCGCCATTGTATCTTGAACAGTTCGAGTTTCGGCACCACCGCCGAATTTCCCATCAGGCAATTCTCGTCGTTGCGCGCTCGTATCAGAATCAACTCGTGACGAGAGTTGATCACCACGCGTCTGTAATCCTCGCAAAATCCCAGCAGTACGTTGAGCGGTACGCAGAAATTAAAGTATCCGTTAGCGGTGGTCTGCGCGTCCCAGCCGGTGTTTCGCAGAATCACGCTCCTGTCGGACGTCACTGTCGCGTAGTTCTTGATCGTGCTGGTTACGCCCACGTTTCTGTTGCGATCGATCTCCACGCCGTCGAGTTCGTAGCGAATCTCGTCGAACATGAACGCGACGCAATTGTTTCCCAGCGCGACGTCGGCGTTCGGTGCCTCCGCGGTCTTCGTCAAACGTCCCTCGACGTACAGAAAACTCTCGTACGGCAGCGTGTACAGATCCTGCTGCTGTATGGGTATTCGTATCTCGTCGCTGTGTCCGAACGTCGTGTTGGCGAACGGACTGTACGCGTGAGTCTCGATCTTGACGATGCGATCGTCGAAGACCGGCTTGTCCCTGACGTTCAGAATGTCGGTCATCGTTCTCTGCGCACCGCGAATCCCAGAGATTTTAAAAACTCCACGTTCGAAGCACTGAGCCTCTTCGTCCTCCGTCCGGATGCACTGTCGAGTGATGACGTCACAGGCTTTGTAAAGGATACGCTATCTATCCGCTGTTTCAACATGAGCATCTCACGCGCGCCCTATCGCTGTCGTCGTCTCACGTGCAATCTGACGGTGATCTCCTCCCCGCGAAAATCGATCGGCCGTCCGTTCTGATCGACGACGCGTATCGTTAGATCCGTAACGCTCCGTGCGACGATCGGAAGGTAAATGATCTGCGTTGGCCTCTCCGACACCTTATATCCCGGTGGAACCTGCGGCGAAAATTCGTGTATCGTGTGCACGCTATTGCCGTTGCTGTACGCGCCCGCCGTCAAGTTGCATTCCTCGCGGACGATGTTCACGGTCATTATGTTGACCGACGCGTCCGACCGGTGCCATTTTCGCGGTTCCAGTACGCGCTCCGAGAATCCCAGCAGCGACCCGATGCCGTTGGGTTTGTAAAAGTTTATTCGGTAGGCGCACACGATTTCGCATCTCATCGTGTTGTAGTTTGCGCGGAGCGCTATCGGGTACTCCGCGTCGTCGTCGCGAAGTGCGTCCCCACGCACGGCGCCATCGGGCAGCGGACGTTTCCGCGAGATCGCGCGTTTCAGAAAGTCGTTTATGGCTCGCAGTTCGTACGAACCCTTGGGGATCGTAATCTCCTCGTCGTCGTTTCCAAAGTAAAATTTGTAGTTGGATTCGTTCACGTTCGGTATCGTGTTATAGGTCTCGAACATCGTCAGACCGAGCTCGTAGTCGCCGTCGCTCAGGTCTATCGCGGGAAAGTAGCTGGCCGCGAGGACGCTGCTCCTTCCGCTCAGCGTGAGTGTCAGCGACATGACGGTTCGACGAGTAATGAGATCGCGCGACGTCTCGTCGGGCTTTTTAAAATTCTACGGTTCGTAGAAACCACAGGCACATCTGTCCGCAAAAGGTCTGATCGTACGTCTGATACGACGTTCGATTGTACTCTATCGGAACGCCGAAGTATCGCACGAGTTCCTCGGGCGGCCGGAGATTGCCGAAACTGTCAAAGTACACGACGCGGTCGTTCCTCTTCGCGTACGCCACCCAATGAGTACCGGGGCCCGTGGTATCGTCCAGATTCACGATACCGCTCTCGTTGCGGCGCGCGCCGCTCGTCGGTAACGCGTCGCGCATGAAGACCCCTCTAAAGTACGGTACGCGCATACGCCGCGCGAGCCGGTCCAGTTGCACGTTGGTGGTCGCGCCCGTGGGCATTCTTATCGTTTCTTCGAAGTTTTTTTTTTTTCTCCTTTCTGTCCGTGTCCGCGTTTGTACGGGGCGAGATACATCCCGCGTCCGTACGGGGCGAGATACAGTCCGCGGCCCTGCTCCATCGCGCGATCGTGACGTTGCAGCTCCTCGAGCTGACGTCGAGCGGCTTTGCTGGCGTTCACCGCTCTCGCCACGCCGGCCGCTCCGCCGATCAGGGACCCGAGGACGCCCAACATCGGCAGAATCGGCAACACGCCGCCCCGTTTCGCGGCCGGAAGTATCCGTTTCTTCGCGGTAGGTTTTTTCCCCCCCTTCTTCTTCTTCATGCCCATGCCGATCTTGGTCTTGGCTTTCATCGCCGCCCAGATAGCCGCAGCGGCGGCTCTCTCGCCCAGAGCCGAGTCTCTCGCGGTGACGCGTTTTCGCGCCTCCGCGGCGAGCACCTCGTCCGCCGCGTGTCTGTCGGCGAGATCGCTGCTCCGAGAGTACGCGATGTCGTGCTCGCGGCACGCCGCGTCCAGCGGATTCACTCCCGCGTCGCCTCTGGCCAATCGTTTCCTCAGTCGAGTGCCGGGGCCGCAAAACTGGTAGCCGGGGATATGTAACTCGAAAGGAAGCGCGTTTATCGCCCGATTCAGCAGGTTTCTCGCTGACATTCGCCGCAATTCTTTATCAACGGCGCTGGACCGTCGACGTGCGTCTCCTGACTCGGCAGGTTGTAGTGCCTCAGGCACCGGCGGTACCGCTGAACCTCCGAATCGGCTCGTATGTGCTCGGGCAGTCTGTCCCACAGAAGATCTATGTACTGCTCGCACTCTCGCAGCAGAATAACCTTAGGTACGTATTCCAGCTCGGCGGAGGTCAAGCTGTGCAGACGGTCCAACGCGACGACGAACATCTCAATCACTGAGCGATTTCGCTCCGCGCGTCTCTATAAATAGGCCCGCTCGCGGTGCGGGTTTTTCAGTCGCGAGTATGCGGTTCGTGCGTCAGTCGCGCGCTATCGAGGTGTCGAATCTCGACGCCAAAGTGCAGACGGAGAGGGAAACGCGCAGGCATGGAAACATGCTGCCGAGTACCTTACGCGCGATCGTCTGCGGCCCGTCGAACTGCGGCAAGACCAACGTGCTGATAAGCCTGCTCGAGAGCCCGAACGGCGTACGTTTCGAGAACGTGTACGTCTACTCGAAATCGTTGCGACAACCAAAGTATCGCTACCTCGAAAAATTGCTGACACCTATCGACGAGATCGGCTACTTTACGTTCTCCAACAACAGCGACGTCGTTCCGCCGAACGAGGCGCTACCGAATTCTATCTTCGTCTTCGACGACGTGGCGTGCGACAAGCAGAACGCGGTGCGCGAGTACTTCGCGATGGGCCGCCACGCCGACGTCGATTGCTTCTATCTCTGTCAGACGTACGCGAGGATACCCAAACATCTGATACGCGACAACGCGAATCTGCTGATTCTGTTCGAGCAGGACGGCACCAATCTGAGACACATTTACAACGACCACGTGAACACCGACATGTCGTACGACGCGTTTCGCGCGCTGTGTCGCGAGTGTTGGCTACACATGTACGGATTCGTAGTGATAGACAAGGACAGTGCGCTTACAAAGAGTAGATACAGAAGAGGATTTAACGAGTTCGCGATACCGGAACGCCATCAGTCGTCGTCCGTGCCTCGACCGAGACGAACATGGCTAACGAGCGCGAAAAAATCGCGAGGGAGATCGAGCGGACGAGCGAGTCAATCCGCAGGAAACACCGCGCTCTGAAGACCGGTAAAATCGACGAGGACCGTGCGCTGGACAGGCGTTTCGGGCCTATCGTCGAGCCGTTGCGACGGATCGCCGGTCCCGTCGCGACGGAGTCGCGTGCCGCTACTCCTAAACGCAAGATGGAGGAGGAGGAGGAGGAGGACTTCTTCGTGACTCCGCGCACGCGTTTCTTCGATCGAACGCCGATAACCTCCACACCGCATGCACCTACCCAACCGCCGGAGTCGATCGACTCCGAGACGACGTATGCGACGCTCGCGCCGCCCGACCGTTCATCGGAGAACCGAGACACGTCGCGAATCCACTCGGGTCCGCTGAGACTGAGTCGAGCCTGTCCTGCGAGGACTCAACGACAGCGGTATGGATCGCGTGTACGGCGCTTACTTGGACAAGGACGGATTGATGCTCGGCAGTAAGCGTTTCGACGTGGATAACGAGGATAACATAATTATCGACGGCGTGCGATACGCCGGTACACCCGGCCTCTACGAGCTGATCTTCAAGAGAATTCCCGACGATTCGCTTCGAAAGGAACAAGATATGCGCGAGTACAAGAGCCTGCTGCAGGCGACGAACGCGCACAGACACAAGCACCATCCGCTGGGCCGAGTACTGGCCAACAGCGGATACAAGTACAAGAATGTAATAAAGCCGTTGGTCACGCCGAAGAAAAAATCTGGAAAAGAGTATCTCGCGCCATGACGTTGAACGACGGCGCGATCGAGTACGTGCACTGGGACGATCCCAACGAGCTGGTGGATCGTCTGCGGTTGCTCGACGCCTCGCATCGAGCGGGCAACGCCGCTCACGGCAACGAGATGCTGTCGATCATCGAGGAACTTCGCGAAGCGGGCGTCATTATAAATTGAGTCTCGTATCGACGAAACGATTCAGTCGATCTCGCGCCATCCGATATCATTTATCTCCATGAACGATGAGAGGCGCAGACTCGTCGAGGAGTTGCACGCTCCGGCGAGAAGAAATTTTCCGCGAAGACGCGTCGTGGTACGGGGATACGACGATCTGTGGCAGGCCGACATCGTCGAGATGCGGCCGTACTCGAGCCAGAACAGGGGCCGTCACTACGTGCTCACCGTCATCGACGTGCTGAGCAAGTACGCGTGGGCCGCGCCGCTCAGGAGCAAGGGCGGTAGCGAGACGGCCGACGCTATCGCGAAGATAATTCGCGAGAGCGGGAGATGCCCGAAGAACCTGCAAACGGATATGGGGAAGGAGTTTTACAATTCTCATGTGGAGAAACTCTTGAAGAAACATACAATCAATCACTACTCCACGTATTCCGTAATGAAGGCGTCGGTGGTCGAGCGGTTCAATCGTACGTTGAAGAACGACATGTGGAAGATGTTTACGCTCAACGGCACGTACAAGTGGGTCGACGCGCTGCCGCGTCTCGTGTCGGATTACAACGCGCGCAAGCATCGCACCATCGGCATGAGGCCCGCCGACGTGACCCCGCTGTCGCCGAGAGACTCCTGGGCACGGTGTACGGCGCGATAAAGATCGCCGGTCCCGCGAAGTTCAAAGTGGGCGACGCGGTAGCAAGTACAAGACGATCTTCGAGAAGGGCTACACGCCGAATTGGACCACGGAGGTGTTTCGAATTGTCAGAGTGCAGAGGACCAATCCCGAGACGTATCACTTGGAGGATTACCGCGGCGAACCGGTCGCCGGAGGATTCTACGAGCACGAGTTGCTTCGTGTCGCTGATCCCGACGTGTATCTGGTTGAAAAGGTGTTGCGCAAGAAGGGAGAGAAGGTGTACGTCAAGTGGCTGGGATTCGACGGATCGCACAATTCGTGGATAAATAAACGAGACGTCGTGTGAATAATAATAATAATTTTTATTCGTATAACATATATATCAAAATATGTATATTTCAAAAATAAATATACCATTATATCAAAAATATCGTTGTAGTTCTTTATTCTTTTCAACTCTCTCTCTCTCTCTCTCTCTCTGTAACGTTACAGGATACATACGTACATACATACATGCGAATGACTGCGGAGTACAAACTCAGTATATAACTCAATACACATAAAAGTACAAGTCTAGGTACGAGTATAAGTAAAACTCAGTCAACCTCAACACTCGATACGTAAGCCTCAATACATAATACTCGATACGTAAAACTCAGTATAAAACTCAATACATACAGGTATAGGTACAAGTCTAGGTACACGTATAAGTAAAACTCAGTCAACCTCAACACTCAATACATAAAAACTCAATACAAGTATAAGTAAAACTCAATACATAACACTCGATACGTAAAACTCAATACATAACACTCGATACGTAAACCTCAATACATAATACTCGATACGTAAAAACTCAATACATAATACTCGATACGTAAAAACTCAATACATAATACTCAATACGCCTAGGTACAACGCAATATACAAGATACATAATACTCAATAAGTCTAGGTACAACGCAATATACAAGATACATAAAACTCAATACGTCTAAGTACAACGCAATATACAAGATACATAAAACTCAATACGTCTAAGTACAACGCAATATACAAGATACATAAAATTCAATACGTCTAAGTACAACGCAATATACAAGATACATAAAACTCAATACGTCTAAGTACAACGCAATATAAAAGTATATGTACATAACACTCGAGCTACACTATCAGGTAATGCCCCCACGGTAGCGTGTTCGTCGAGTCCGGTACGACGTACCGTTTGTCGTCGTACGGACTCAGAGCGATCTTCTTCTCCGACACCGTGTACACCCGGTGTAACTTGGATCGTATGCACGCCTGCCTGCGCGTCATTTCGATGTCCTCCTTCAGGCACCGGGTGTAATCCTCGAACGATATCGTTCGCGCTACGACGCTGCTCTTCACCCCCTTCGCCTTCTTAGTGTCCCTCTTTCCGTCCACGCGCAGCGCGTACATCTTCGCTCTGAGCCCGACGAACTCGGTCATGATGGCGCCGTTGTTCTCGTCCTCCATGAGACCGGGCACCTTCTTGTTCGCGAGAGGCATACCATACGCGTTGTTCGCGGGATAGTCGCTCGTGTCGAATCTGTCTATGTCGCGTTTCATGGTTTCGTACACGTTGTCACACTCTATACGGTAGATCAGACTGTGTCGGTGTACACGATCTCGCATCTATCGCGAAACAGCGGCGTCATGTACTCGTGGTGAAACTCGTACAGGCACGTTTTCGAAATGTCCAGGATGCACATACCCACGTAGATAGGCTTGTCGAATTTCACCTCGAGTTTCCGCAATTCGACCGCTATCAGGTTCTCCGCGAAGACGCTGCGGCTGTGAAAGTTAGGTTTCGCGATCAACGCCTCAGCGCCGTATCGTCCTTCCCACGCCGTCACCAGTTTAACGTCGACGCGTTCGCGCACGTTCTCCATCGTCTTGCCGAACACCGCGTTGTTCATCAGTTTGTACAAGTTTTTCTCGAAATCGTTTTTCGCGCGCGTTCGAAACTGCGTGTTGAGTTCGATGTAGTCGCGGAGCCAGGCGGATTGCGCGAATCGCAACACTCGATGGATCTTCGTTACGCGAAGACCGTGACGCGTGCACTGTTGCAGGTTGCGGTAGTGGACGACGTACCGCTGCTTGTCGCTTACCGTCGCGAGAAGCTTGTAGTCCCGCTTGCCGGGCGGTTTCTCTCGCGTCGGGCAGAACGGCAGGTCGGCGTGCGCGTCGTGAAGATGTTGCGGATACTCCAAGTCCACCTCGAGGATGTACCCGGTGGGTGAATCGAGCGCGACGGTAGTAAAGTCAAAATTGTGCGCGTCGTCGACCCATTGAAAGTCACCGTAGGGTAACGGTTGGCACATCGCCCAGCCGTACAGGTTGTTCACGTCGTAATACATGAGGTACGACGACGGTTCCGACGGGTCGTACGACCTCATGTACTTGTTATTAGCCCGCGCGTATCTGCCGGAACACTGGCTGAGACCGCCGCGTATGCCGCGCTCGACGAACATCACCATATCTATGTCTGTGAGTAATTCGAACATCACGCGCATGTGTTTGAGCATCGCGTCCCACGTGAAACCGGGCAGGGTGTAGTAATGCGCGGGATCGAGTCCGTAACTCACGACGCAACTGTCTCGAAAGTTCTCAAACTCATCGGCCAACAACAGGACGTCAGTTTTTAGGTATAGATCACTGTACTCGCCGAGCGTTCGCACGGAGAACCGCTGCCACACGTTCTCGGCGTGCGCGTAATCGCTCTCAGACACTGTATCACCAGTCAGCGAGCTGTGGAACGATTCGCACGGCGGCAAGCGCGTATCGTTCAGTCTCTCCACGCTGTCCACGTACTCGTAGGGGAACACTCCTTTACGAGTGAGCATCCGTCAGCGAGCTGTGGAACGATTCGCGCGGCGGCAAGCGCGTATCGTTCAGTCTCTCCACGCTATCCACGTACTCGTAGGGGAACACCCCTTTTCGAGTGAGCGGATCGAAGTCTTCGTCCGATACGCTTGAGAATTCGGAACGCACAATTTTCAGTTTGTCCTTGTCGAGGTACGACGCCAATTTGTCCAGACCCGCACTCAGAAACTTGTACGAGTCTATGAACCGTAGTTTCACGCACTTTCGCGAGTCTTTGTCACTGGTGTCTTTGACGTGTTTCGTAAAGGAGATGTACTTCTCCTTGGTCAGGGGAAGTAGCTCCACCTGTCCCTGGAATCGCGTCGCTATTTCCTGTACGATGAAGTGCGCGTCGTACCCCGACAGGTTGTGGAACACAACCGGAACGTACGGAGAGTCCTTGTAGTTCACGTTGCATCCCTTGTGCGCCGGACCGCGGTATCGCCCGGTGAGGTGACAGTGGTCGCGCGCCCACTCGTCACCCCGGGCGAACGGCCTCTCGCAGATGTGGCAGTGCGTCGCGCTGTCGAATCTCCGCCAGTCGTCGCGCGTAAAGTCCATGGGCCGGTTGGTCGTTATAGCGTTCTTCACGCGGTGCGCCAAGGCCTCTAGCTGGCTCGCGAACCAACTGACGCAGTCGTTGCCTCGCCGACATTCGGATAACGCGCTAATAAGCTATGCTGAACGCTTCGTGCCGCTGGTACGCGTACGACGCCGCCGATGACGCATCCTCCGTCTTCTTCAGCACGCACTCCAGGTCGGCGTATACCACGAACGGCGCCCGCTCCTTCCTGGAGTGCTTGCTAAACTCCAGCCATTTGTCGTCGTCTGTGTCCGGTACGCCGATGGCGCACGTGTTGAGCTTTTGACAGTCCACCGCGTGGCTCTCCAGTTTCTCGTTTGAGGAGAAGTAGTGGAGGCACCTGCAAACGATAAACACTTATTAGTACAACATTTTCAGCTTCCTGTTGTATTTTACTTATCGCACTTACCGGTCGCAGAAGTATTTCCTATTCTTCTTTTTGTTAATCTGCGCGCTCACGAGGCGGGACAGATTTTTGATGCATTCGCAGAAGTATTTCTTGTGCCCATATTTGTTAATCTGCGCGCTCACGAGGCGGGACAGATTTTTTATGTATGCTAAATGGCCGTCGCCGTCTTGCACGTACAAGAGGTTGACGTGTCTGTCCCTCTTGCAGTCGGTGAGCCGCAGAGGGAGGACGTTCCCGTCCTCGATGCCGTACACGTTAATCGAGATATCGTTCGACCGCTCGAATTTCACAACGTCTTTGAGCGTTACTGGAAACTCGATATCCGCGAAGTTGAGCACTTTAGAATAATGCGGATACGACGATTCACGTTCAGTGTCTTTTTCCGCGGGGTACAAAGCGGCGACCACCGCCCACGCGAAGCACGCATTGTCCATGGATCGCACGTTAACCAGCGCTTTCTTGTTCTCAATGTTCTTCGGCACTGTAACGTGACACCCCGCGCGCATGGGATTGAGTCTGTTTACATTGACCGTTAGGTTCAGAATACGCGAGAGCGCCCACCCGCTGTCGCGTTCCTGGTGCTCATCAAGCGACGCCAACGTGGGCTCGATAACTTTGGTGCTCATCGAGCGACGCCAACGTGGGCTCGATAACGCGCGACGCGTACCACTCGCGCAGATTGGTGCACCGATAGAGTTCACAGTTTTTACCGTTTATCCCCATGACTGTGCGTTTGTCACCCGCGACGAACTCGCCGTTAAAGGCGGTGTTCACTTTCACGCTACCATGTGTGTCTATAGCGCCCCGCACACGCTCGAGCACTACACTACTGGCGTCTTCGAGGAATTGTCGCGGCTCGATATGTCTGGAGTTTATAACCGCACCGGTCAGAACGCGATTGGCGAAAGCGGCGTCGATCTCGCGCCAAGCGAGAGAGTTCTCGCGATCACCACCACCACCACCCACGTGCACGAACCGTTGTTCCAACACTGTTCGCGCACCCACGAGTCGCGCGATCCTCGCCACCGCGGATTGTCTATGCCCGACGGTGAGACGCGGACGCTTGGCGCGACACTCGAGGCTCTCGATGCACTCGTTGCACCTCTCCAACCACGGGAAACACTCGCCCAATGTAGCTACGCGACCGCAATGTTCGAACAGTTCGCGTTCCGCACGCTCGTAGTCTTCCATTGTTAGAAAAGAGTGTTATTCGGAGCACTTGCACGCACGTTGATCGCACGTTTTGCAAGCCCGCTCTAGATACACAATGTTAAAAACAGACAACACCTTTTCGTTGTGGCTTTGGCAGATGATGCACTGTTCGCACTCCACGCATCTATCGTCACACGGTTCGCGTAGTCTCTTAACGATAGGATGCGACTCATCAAAACGATTGTACCCGAATATGTATACGTCGTCTATCATCACCACCTCGGCCCTTTTGCCACTGTACGTGTCTATTGCGATGTTACCGCACGAAGCCTCGAGTCCACGCTCGAATTTATCCCTCACCCATTTATAGTCTGTTGCGTTTTCCGCGTTTATGCACCGGTCTTGTAACCGCGTGTACAGTTCTCGTCGCGCGAACGATGACCAATAATCGTAAGCGGGGTACGTGGTCACGTTTACGTTTTTCACGGTGCGATCCCCGTGAAGCTCTCGGTCGCGCAGTATCTGCACCGGCGATGTCCGCGCACTATAGTCCGGCGGATTTTCAAGCACGTCTTTAACGTCTTCCACGAGTTCGTTAAACTCTTGCTCCTCGTCCCACAACTTGTTCATATTTTTTTCCCCCTTTACGCTGTGCAGATAGGACACACACTGCACTGGAACACCAGACACATGAGTTTCCGGCAATTGGAGCACGTTTCGGCGCTGAGGACTTCGATGAAATCGGTGTCGTGCTTCCTGATCAGCAGCATCGAACCGACTTCGGCATCGGCGATGTTGACCATGCACTCTGCACACAGGGCGAGCGCTCCGCCTGTAGAGTAGTAACACTGGATCTGGCAGTGTTTAACGCGAAAAACACCCAGTGCCCGGATTTGCGCGTCCGGGATAATTTTTCGCACACGATCTGTAGTGTTCTCAAGATCGCTGACGCATCCGGTATCTACGGATAACACGCTGTCGTCGGAAGACTCGACGTCCATAACGTCTTCGTCAACGTCTTCGACGTCAACGTTCATCACTTTGTCACACACTGCGTATATTCGGCTTGCACATTTAGACACACGCGACACTTAATGAGGCGTACCGCGCTTCCGACTCGCTATTTATACCGTTTGCGGCTTCTTTGTCAGCGTGAACGCGTCTTCCTAGAACTGCATCTCGCCACTCTTCTTAGAAATTTTATCGCGCGAGATAACGCGTAGTAATTTGTTAACGTTCAGCAGTCATCGGCGCTCTTCTTAGAAATTTTATCGCGCAAGATAACGCGTAGTAATTTGATAACGTTCAGCAGCCATCGGCGCTCTTCTTAGAAATTTTATCGCGCAAGATAACGCGTAGCAATTTGATCCTTGTGCGAACCTGTCGTTGAAACTCGGTATCGTCTCGCATTTTGAAAACGCCCGGCATGCGTCACGTGATCAGTGCCATGTGATCGCTGTGCGAACCTGTCGTCGCCTGCATCGCCTGCGGTCTTTTGACAAAGAGCGGCGCGATAAGGCCGGCGGCCTTTTGTAACGAAATATCCCGAGGGGGGGCGGCCCGGTGGCGGCGGCCCCGAGGCCCTATTCTGTAACTCGTTAAGGCAGTTAACGACATCGTTGCGCAGATATCTTATGGTATAAAAAGCTGCGCAACGATGTCATTAACTGCTTAACGAGTTACAGAATACGGCCTCCGGCGCGATAAGGACCGGGATTCATTAACTCGTTATGATTATAACGACATATGACGCTACCAGTAACGATACCGACTTTCGTCGCGTGTAACAAGAGATCGATACCGACAATGCGATTCCGTAACTCGGCATAGCGATACTTTAACGTTGCAGAATGTGATAACGAAATGTCGTTATTTAACATTATCGTTATGCGCGAAAGCAAAGAGGAAGTGCGTATATATATCAAATCTTAGGGGAAAACTTGTAAGTTGATATTTCGTGGATAGCGGCATCAGTAATTTACTTAAAAGTTATAAATTAATTACAAGTGAAATACAGGCTGCGGTCAGAAATTACGCCTATAGGTAACTTTTGAGTGCAATATACGTAACGTAAACTATAGCTTAGAGTTATCTAGGCCTAGTTCCTGAACGCAGCCCAGTTATTACGATTAAATTAACGAGTGAAATGCAATTACGTACGTAATACTTTATGTGTTTTATTGCAGTGACTCAAGCGTAATGACTTCTGAATTGCAGTAAGTACGCAAATATCTTTAATAAAGAAATACAAAAGTTATGTACAGGTTATGTATGTTGTTATATGTTTATGCCGAGTAAAATTCCTTATTTTAAGTTTGAATTATTTTTTTCCGAAAATATGAAAGAACAGGGACCAAAAAGAGGCAGGCGAAAGCAACGGCAGCTCAAATAGACTACATGGTAGACTATTTCGTGCAAAATCCACACGTTGCCACGGGCAAGTTTCAAAGCCTACATGGGAATTCCGATTTAAGAAGTTCATGGGAACAATTAGTCATTGAATTAAATAATATGGGAAAAGACGGAAAGACTAAAGATATAAAGTCATGGAAATCAGTGAGTCAATCAATAAAACTTAAATTTAAAATATTATGTCTAACATGTAACTGTAAAATATTTTAGTAATAAATATTTTAGACATGGCGAGATAATAAAACTGCAGTTTCCCAAAAGATTGCAAAGATTCGTGCTAATCGAAATGCGACAGGAAACGTTGGTGGTCCTCCTGATAAATTGACAGACCGAGAGAAAAAAATTTTAGGTATCATGGGTTTTGATTATGTGGAGGGCGTACAATGTCCTGATTCGTTTCCAGAAGAACAAGTAATGAAAAATTTGTAAATACAACTGTTACAATTTCACAAATATAGAACGTTTTTTATTTTAGTTAAAAATTTGAAAAAAAAATCTTGTTTCTGATATATATGAAAATAATCTCAAATACACGTTTATAAAACATTTGTTTCGTAAATGTTAATTTTAGACAAATGCAATAATTTTGCTTGCTGAGGGGAACGAAGAAATTTTAAACAATATTCCTGAACCATTAACAATACGGGAAAGCATAATTGATATTACGGAACATGACGTAAATTATATTAGTTAGTACATTTTTCTTAATATACTGCATGTCAAGATAAATTATATAAATGTATTATTCATTATTGCTTTGGAAGTGAATAAATGCAACATTGCTTATAATGTTTTATTCCTGTCCACATTATGAATTATTAGATGCTACTTGTGAAGGAGGATCATCTGGTAATATTATTGAGACACATTCACAAATCAACAATGTGGAGACTGCAGAACACCATCGCGAAATAACAGAATGGTCGTCGAGTGTTCCAATTAATGAAGATACGATACCACAATCGCTCACAACTGTTACGCAGAGTTCGTCGAATAGGAAACGAAAAGCACCGCAAACTGTAAGAAGGAGTAAGTATTGCTATACTTTTCTTCTATAACAACTTACGAGAGCTCAGATTATAAAGGTAATGTTTATTTTTAAGACACTGAACGGTTGGGCACACAGCTGCAGAATGCCAGACAAGATTTTGCAACCCTAGCTGAGCGTCAAATTTCATGTATGGAGGTAATAACTGAAATTATCAAAATGTAAATTCTTTAAAAGGAAATACATTATTTTAATACAGTGCTCGGAATTATGGAAAAAATTATGAAGAAATAATTCTTGAAATTATGGAAAAATGGGAGGTATCGCTTCAGAGATTCGGTCAAAAAAGGCATGTAATGCCGAGCACTGTTGCAATAAATTAACTGCTTTTAACGTACTTTTTTTATTTCTTCAGATGTTTGCTAAAGCAATGCAGCAAATTACGGACAACGAAAAGGATCGGAATGAATGTCTACGTGCTTTCGTAGAAGCGGAGAATAGTAGAGAGAAAACATATTCCGAAATAATGACAATAATAAAAGATTGTGTTCAAGTATTTAAAAAAGATTACAATGTTATTAATCCGTAGTTTATTTTGTTTTTTCTTACTTTGTTATTTATTACTATTCTTTATTATATTCTTTACTATATTAGTAGTTTAAAGACATTAAGTTTTCTAAAGGTCTTTAGTTTAAAAAAATAAGGTTTTCAGTTTAAAGACAACAAAGTGTTTGTACTATTTGCCGACCACGAAAAGATGTTTATTTGAATAAAAGACTGATGTTTTTATATGAAAAGATGTTTATTTGAATAAAAGACTGATGTTTTTATATGAAAAGATGTTTATTTGAATAAAAGACTGATGTTTTTATATGAAAAGATGTTTATTTGAATAAAAGACTGATCTTTTGACATACAAGTTTTTTCTTTGAAATTGTTATCCTTTATGCACATACATATATACGACATATATACATATATACGAACATAATCACATAAATCTTATTAACTTACAGGCAATAAAATATCTATTCTGTATCACAAAAATATGTATGGCTGTAAAAACCATTTGAAATTAATATTCTCATTTAAAGCATACAATAATAAAGAATAACTGAAAAATACACATTTAATCACCTTCAGCTTGTGCATCACGATAATTGGGAAATCTTTCTCTCATTATTTGGCGTTGAATTCTTTGAGCCAAAGCACGTGGTCCTCTTTGAATTACATCTTCGTTGATTTCATTAGCCCCAGCATTTTCATTTTGAGGATTATTAGCAGCTATTGGTGCTTCGAATTCTTCGAGATGCAAACGATGTCGAATTCTTATGTTATGCAATACTGCACATGCATTAACTATTTTTGCAGCAAACACTGGTTCATACATCAGCACACGCTGATAGGAACAACATCTCCATACAGATTTGAAGACACCAAAGAAACGTTCAACGACATTTCTTGCTTTACAAAGTTTCTGCGTGTATTGGAATTGTCGTGTGTCTTCAGGAAAATCGGCCAAAGGCATCATGAGCCATGGTTCCAACGGGTATCCAGCATCGCCTAATAAAATTGTAACAAATACGCTAAATAAATAAAATTTGAGATAATTTGAAATCTTAATTATTTATAAACGCTTTAAATCTTAAATATTTATTGACGCTTTAAAGAGAATATTGATTCCAAATCGCTTTTACAAAATTTTTGTGACTCAGAGTAGATGTGTTTTATAAAAATATTTGTTTTATGTTGCAAAGTCCTTATTTTCATTAAATAAGTCTCACCGATCAGCCAAGTTTTGCGTTCTCCTCGATTGTAATGGAATTCCATTACTCGACGAATTGGTGATGTGCTCCAGATGTATGCGTCATTTCGTGCACCAGGGTATCTCGGATTAATGTTGAGTATCTTCATTTCTGGATCAACAATCTGAAAGCATAAATAGGTATATTACATTCAGGCAAACGTTTTGCAACAAACGTACATTCTATTCTTGCTTAGTTTACCGTTTGCACATTTAAAGAATGGCGACCGTGATGATTAACGAATGCCTCTTCATTTTCGCGTGGACCTATAATATGAATGAAAGTACAGTCTATAGCACCGATAGCACCTTCGAATTGATACGCAGCAACGGAGAATTTTGCACGCGCTTGTTGTCGATTGATTGCTTCAGTTACGGCATGAAGACAACGACTTGTTGTTGGCTGGCTGACAGTCCAGAAAACTTGATTGCCGACACTTCTTTGATAACTGCCTTGGGCGTAAAACTGTATGGCTATCAACACCTGTAATAAACGTTATAAACCTGTAAATTTATTATGAACTATTATATTACTTTCGTTCCAATATTACCTTGATTTCTGGCGCTAAGCCGGTAAGTCGTGTATTACGTAAATCGGCCCTTAATTCAGTTGCGATCTCGATTACAATTTCTGGAGTTAAGCGAAAATAGTTTATAAATTTATCTCGTGGAAGATGAAATGGATTCTGAGCATCTCTCAGCTGTCTTCTTTCCATATATCTTTGTATTCTACGCATCCTTTCATTCAGTAATGCCAGTTCTCAAGCCAAATATTCGATGGCCATGTTCTCTTCAAATAAAACAATCTTTAATATACATATGTATGCCTGAATGTCAAATACAAATATTGAACGTTGTATTGTAATGTTTAACATATTATAAAAATTGAAATGTAAATGTGTATATCTTTTTCTTGGAACCAACTATTAAGTTGATTCTACAATGAGTCGATAATCGGAAATCTTAAGTCTTAACCAATCTTAACCTAAAAATGTAACAGTGATTTTTCGCATTTAGAACTTATTAATTGTATAGAAAGTCGTTTAACTTGACTAATAGGAAGGAATAAAGTCGAATTTGATAAGTCTTAAGACAATCGGTAGCCTTAGCAAGTTGGCTGTTGGCCAACTGCCAACTTCATCTATAAGACTTAGGATTACCGACTACTGATTTATTGTAGAATCAGCATTACAAACAACGTAAACTTATACTCACCAATCCTTTGAATGTTTTTTTTTAAATGTGTGTTTACGATGTACACGTGGAAATCTTTTCTGATCTCTAAACACACTTTCACCTCTCTTCGATGCTTCGGACGCTTAACATTTTTAATTTTTAACCTCTATTAGTCATAACGTCGTCGTTAATGTGATATCGAAGGGTACCGAACCATGCGTTATGATAGTGACATATAACGACATCATATCAACGTTTTTCGTTATGAATAACGAAAATATCGTTATCATTTGCGTACAGAATTGCATTTGTCGTTATAGCGTCATAGCGTTATATAACGAACCGACAATTGTCGTTATAAGCATATAACGACAGTATAACGAGTTAATGAATCCCGCGGCGGCGGCGGCGGCGGCCAGCGACGGTTCCCCCCTCCCCCGTACCTTCCCCGCGCACCTCACCCCTCCTCATTGCTCCCGAGTTAGAACCCGCCTATTACATCTACTCATATGCATATGTATAATATATTTATTTTGTAATGTTATGCAGAAAGAAAATCAATTCACCGCTCTACTGCTGCAAAGTCAGCGGCTACACAAAAACGTTTACGTAAGAGAAACAAAGATCAGAGACGTATAATGTAAAAGTTGTAAGACACATAACACATGGAAACCTACTCAGGAATAATTATTGGAAGAAGCATTGCAAACACAAGAGCTTAATTTGAAATCTTTAGGTATTACATATTAAATCTTTACATATTAAATAAAATACATTTATTAACGTTCCTTATTTGGGTATTTTAAAAGAAATCATTATAAAGATACAAATATAAAAATAAAAGTATATTTTTTTTACCAACTAAAGGTTGTTTGTTTCAGAAAGAAATTCCGGAAAGGCGTGTTCTAGGAAGGTTTTTAAGAAGACGCAGATAATATATTATTATTAATTCATGTATATATGTTAAAAGACCAAATAGTGTATAGTCTTTATTTTATTTGAATTAATAAAAATTTAATATTATAATAATATTATATATTTAAAAATTAAATATAGTTTTGTAATAATATAAATAATATGAAATGAAATGATGATCATGATGATGATGATGATGATGATGATGATGGTAATGTGATTTAATTATAATGATTATGATGACAATGATAATAATATAATAATAATACTGATGACAATGATGATAATAATGATGATGATGATGATAAGATGATGATGATGATGATGATAATGTGATATAATTACAATGATTATGATGACAATGATAATAATATATTAATAATACTGATATCAATGATGAAAGTAACGGCAATATTAATTATGACAATAATGATAATAATATTATTAAAAAAACATTGAATTTAAAAAAATTACCTCTCCCTCTTGCGTTATATTTTTCTCTACTATTTAATAATAACTTATACTTTAATAATACATATACTATTAATTCTCTACTATTTAATAATATTTATTACAATATTTACAATATTTACAATATTTACAATATTTACAATATTTACAATATTTACAATATTTACAATATTTACAATATTTTTATTATTATTTTTATTTAATTTGAACTAATTCTTTTAATTAAATTATATATAATTGTTACATATTTATATTTTAGTTATGCCACGACGTAAAATACAACGTTCTTTTGAAGAAGAAAAAGAATTTCAGCAACAACGTCGTAAAAGAAGAGCAGATAATCAACGTCAACGTAATGAAATTATAAAAACTTTAAATAATCCAAGACCTATAACTATAGACGTTCAAGATACAATACATGATAATCGTATACGCAGGTGTGTATACCATATATCGGCGAGACGGCGGACAGACGAGACGAATACAATGAAAACGAAAGACACGGATAGAAAAACAGCAAATATCAATTACGGCGCGAGTACTAAGAAAAACGCGTGGGGATCTCCGAATCCCAAGACGGACGCGAGACGCGGTCGGCGGTATAACGATACAAATACGCGTACGCGAAGTATACGCCAGCGGCGGATGACGGTCGCGGCGCGGATAACGCGGTGGGCGTTCCCTCTATGCAATGAGGGACGCTTCGTGGAATGTAACAGGCACAGATATTCTAACGACCGACTGCCAAGAACGCTTGGCGGAGGCGAAGAACACTTCACCCCCTTTTCTCGCCGGTGCGCTAGTTCTAGGATACTGGCGTACGGCTGTCGAGAACGCTCGACGGAGGCAAAGAACGCTTTACCCCCTTTTCGCGTCGTACGGCCAGCGGATCAGGATATTTGGTGATCGACTGTCAAGAACACTTGACCCTCACTTGACCCCCTTTTCGCGTCGGATCACCGGAGCTAGGATCGGAGCGGAATTCGTAATGGAGCAACGGTTAGGATAGAAGAGAGCTCCCGGAGCAATAATTACGCGTTTTATACTAATTATTGCTCCCGCTCGTATTATTACGGCTCTTTCCGATATCGCTCGGCGGTCAGTAATTCCCACGGAGGGGATTGTCGATCGGCGATATTCGTTCGTGTTCGGTCGTAGCGGTGGTGAGCGCGAAGCGCAGATCGTTCGGCGATCTTCGGACGTGTTCGGTTGGAGCGGCGATAGCTACTGTCAACAGCGGTAATTCTAATATCGCGAAATATGAAATGTTCCTGGCGGCTGGTATCGTCGGAACGATACATTGCGGAGTGCATCGTTACAATTGACTCGTATGATTTAAAAATTTCAAGTGTAAAGCCAGTGATGTGCAATCCGTGGGAATAAAGTCACGCATGCGCATTAGGCAAACACATGGCCGCCTTAGTAAAGTATGCATTTCGGTAAATTTAAGGTACCGTTGGGCCCTCAAGAAGGAAGGAGTGCGAAGGAGTTTCAGAGAGGGAATATTATATTCTATTTGTTTCTATGAAACAAATAGAATATAATTAATATAAATAATAATAACGAGATGTATTTATTTATAATTATTTTACGTCTGCAGCCGATTTTATTACATGAATACCAACATTCGTTGCGAGGGTAAGGAAAACTGCAGAAAACCTTACCAATATTCTAACAAAACCATGGATAAAAAATATAATACATATAATCATATAATACTTAAATATTAGTACAACATATATGAATATGAATACAATACATAATACAATTACACTTAAATATTCTTATACATATTAACATATTTAATAAAATTTATAATATTTGTACAAACATTAATTTGACATATTGCTGCAATCTGATGAAATGGAGGCATTTACAAGAATTTGCTGAAACAAAATAAATTACTGATCAATGACAAACACATATAATAATAAATTTGCCTCCTCAAATAAAAAATAAAATTTCAGATGCAATCAACAATGAATAATATAAATATATAAAGACAATAAATAATAAAATATGTAAAAAATATTAAAATAAACATTCTATAAACCTAAATTGCACTCGGATGCATGTATCACAGAAAAAAATAAAGAAAGGAAATACGCGTCCAATTATAAAGCTGAAGGAATATTGCACTGCATCAATACATTAATGCTATTGCAAAAACAATAAAATTGTAATAAATAATATGAAAAAGAACAATTTTACACAAAATATAAAATCAGAAAAATGTTAGACAATAAAAATTATATTAATAGTAATTAAGACAAATAATAAAAAAATAATGGTACATGCGATTGTTTTGTAACAGCAACATAATGTAGAAAAAGCATTAGTTAACATTAGAATAAAAAGAGGAAGTGCACGTTAAAATATAAGAAGAAGAAGAAGATGATATGAGTAAGAGAGATGGTGAGTATATTTGATAAGTATACACGTGGTAAGTATAGCGCGCTGTGGGAGATGGCGACGAAAATGCATGATTTGTTTTTTCACGCGATGATACCATCGTATAGAGAAAAAAGGGCTAGAAAAGCGATGAAAAAAAAGTTTATGGTCCATATTTAGAATGTGTTAATAACGATGCTAGCACGTTTTGAATACGTGTCTAAGTAAATATTTCAGCAAAGGAATGTGAAATCCTGGACACGCGCTGCCCTTTCTATCGGAGTTCCCGGTCTAGGATCGATCTAGTATATCTAATTCTTATTGATGTTTATTGTTTAAAAAGGACTTCAAAGAATTTAAGAAAGGGACTGTTGCATCTCATGACAAAAATTGTTTGCGTAAACATTTCGGCGGTGGCGGCGGTGGCGGCGGCGGCGGTGGCGGCGGCAGCGGGCAGTGGCCCGGCTCTCCCTCCATAGCCTCACACACACACACACACCGTATCGCATATACGTACACGCACAACGCACTAACACGCGTGTATCTCGAATCCCCATATTACCCCTACTGGCATTTCTCTTTCTCTTTTAAATGATTATCTAATAATAATATATTAACCACGAAAAGTAACTGATATATTATTAATCCTAACATATCAAATAATGAAAAGGTCAAGCCATGTTCAAAAATAAATCCTCGCAAATTAAAAAACCCAACAAATTTAAACCTTTGAAAACTAACCGCAAAAATTTGATCCTTCCTAAATTAAAACGTTTACCTAACCACAAAATGGAAAACCCAATAAATTTCAACCTTTGAAAATTAACCCCAAAAATGTGAACCTTTCTAAATTAAAATGATTATCTAATAATGTAACATAATAATTTAAACCTTTAATACTTTAAATGACATTATCTAATATAATATATAACCACGAAAAGTAACTGATATACCTATTATTAAATGTGCCAGTTCAAAGTGAACATACGTTATGTTATTTTCTATGTTGAATATGTACCACGAAAAGTAAATGACAGAATAGTTAAGGTACAAATTCAAAACGAACATACCTACATAGAAGTAAAACAGATTACAATCTGCATATTACAGTTTTCTAGAAAATAACTGCAATGAACATACATAAAATATATTTTCTATGTTGAATATGTACCACGAAAAGTAATTAATAGATCATTCAAGGTGCAAATTCAAAATCAACATACATACATATAAGTAAAACAGATTACAATTTGCATATCAGTTTTCTAAAAAATTTCTGCAATATATTATCAGCCAAAAGTTGCATTTTCCTCCTCACCGCACCGCGTGCAGTCGAAATGTCCCATGACAGTCGAATGGCATTGTTTTTTTCCGTGATGCGATGTGATGAGGGGGACAGCGAAAGTTACACATAAACAACGTGTGCAATCCAAATGCCCCATTACAGTTGAATGGTATTGTTCTGCGCTCGGTGCGGTGAGGTGAGGAGGATAGTGAAAGCGAGGCGGAGGCGTATTAATTAACGCGTCGACTTTGGACAATATATTTTTATTTGTATAATGAAAGATAATAATAATTGTGAAACAACCTAACTTCCACGCGGATCAGCTCGTCGCAAATTTCGCTAGTCGCAAAAGAGGTTCGCACGGGAAGAGAGAATGCAGAAACAAATAATCAAACTCGACACAGTATTTTAAGACAAGAGACAGAAACGTTTACTTTAGATGATATGTGTAATGTACAGGTATCGATGTGCGTGTTCGTGTATATTTACAAGTATAAATGTGTGTGTGTGTGTGTGCTGGTAGTGTACGCAGGTGTGTATATATCGGCGAGACGGCGGACAGACGAGACGAATACAATGAAAACGACACGGACAGAAAAACAGCAAATATCAATTACGGCGCGAGTACTAAGAAAAACGTGTGGCGATCTCCGAATCCCAAGACGGACGCGAGACGCGGTCGGCGGTATAACGATACAAATACGCGTACGCGAAGTATACGCCAGCGGCGGATGACGGTCGCGGCGCGGATAACGCGGTGGGCGTTCCCTCTATGCAATGAGGGACGCTTCGTAGAATGTAACAGGCACAGATATTCTAACGACCGACTGCCAAGAACGCTTGGCGGAGGCGAAGAACACTTCATCTCCTTTTCTCGCCGGTGCGCTAGTTCTAGGATACTGGCGTACGGCTGTCGAGAACGCTCGACGGAGGCAAAGAACGCTTTACCCCCTTTTCGCGTCGTACGGCCAGCAGATCAGGATATTTGGTGATCGACTGTCAAGAACGCTTGACGGAGACCAAGAACACTTGACCCCCTTTTCACGTCGTATCACCGGAGCTAGGATCGGAGCGGGATTCGTAACGGAGCGGCGGTTAGGATAGAAGAGAGCTCCCGGAGCAATAATTACGCGTTTTATACAAATTATTGCTCCCGCTCGTATTATTACGGCTCTTTCCGATATCGCTCGGCGGTCGGTAATTCCCACGGAGGGGATTGTCGATCGGCGATATTCGTTCGTGTTCGGTCGTAGCGGCGGTGAGCGCGAAGCACAGATCGTTCGGCGATCTTCGGACGTGTTCGGTCGGAGCGGCGATAGCTACTGTCGACAACGGTAATTCTAATATCGCGAAATATGAAATGTTCCTGGCGGCTGGTATCGTCGGAACGATACATTGCAGAGTGCATCGTTACAATTGACTCGTATGATTTAAAAATTTCAAGTGTAAAGCCTAATCGAGTCTTGAAAACAAGATGTTAATGTTTATTATATTATGTGAATTTATATACTGCGTATGTAGTCCCCCCCGCGACGCTGATAGATTTTCAGCCTTGACGCATACATATTCACTACCGCAGTAATATCACTTAGTTAAATTGAGAATCAATCTAACCAATTTTTGATGCCTATAGCATCTTATTAGTGATATTCTTCACGTTGTTCTTAAGGGGGCAGTCTGGTCAAATTAACATAATTTTCAAGAATTTTTTTTAGTACGCCAAGAATGTATTTGTACAAAAGTGTGTTTCCACAATTAATGTATATGTTTTTAAGAAAATTTTAACTGAAAAATTTTTTTTTTGCACCCTTGCGGTGATATGGATTTTTGAAGTTGGCGCTGATTTAAAACGGCAGACAACTGGCCTAGGAACCGTCTGAAATACAAAAATCGAGTGCTTTTTTAAAAAGTGGACCTGTGGTTATCGTCCGTACTAGAATCATTGACATCCGATGAGAAAAAACAAAATGGCGGCCTTTAGAAAATTTTGCCTCTTTTTTTACACATTAAATTGTTTAAAAAAAGGGTTAAACATTAACGAATATTTATGATTCTAGTACGGACGATAGGTAGATATGTGTAGAATAATCCGTGAAAATTTCAAGCGATTTGGTTCAGTAGTTTTTTCAGAATCGTGTCTTCCAGGTCAAAAGATGTTGTTTTGAGAAAAACGCGTTTAAAGTTTTTTTGTAATAATTAACAAAAGTAAAAAAAATAATTTTCAAAAGTTAACAGATTACGGCTATTATAAACCAACCCTTACACGCACCAATGGTATTTCCTCGGCGGGAGCAGGCGAGAAAAATGACGAAAATTTGTGCACACCCTGATTGCAAATCAGGAAATACAAGTGATAAGAGAAAAAATAATCGCGCGCGGTGACCCTTCTATTGTATGGCTATTTTCAGCCTCTTTTCGACTGTTTCTGCGTAAATACCGATCACTACCATATTTCTACGACCATATAGTATACGAAACCGATGTTTTTGAAAAATCGAATTTTTCTAAAATTTCTGACCAGACTGCCCCCTTAATATTTTAAATAAGTAATTAAAGCGCATTTTTCAGGTCGCGCGATATAAATATAATGAAAGATAGTAATAATTGACTCGTATGATTTAAAAATCTCAAGTGTAAAGCCTAATCGAATCTTGAAAACAAGATGTTAATGTTTATAATATTATTTGAATTTATATACTGCGTATGTAGTCCCCCCCGTTGCGTGGAGATGTCAAAAAGTTGTAATAACGAAGAAGAGTGAAATACTGCGAAAGAGAGGGGTGGAGGGGATGGTTGGTGGGGTGAGGGGAGCGGCGGGTGGAAGAGGTCCGTTGGGCCGAAGATGGTAGAGGTGCGAGTGAAAGGTGAGAGAGGATGTCAAA
>NW_017276346.1:4418-10926 GCF_001594065.2 Cyphomyrmex costatus | reverse complement strand
GGGGGTTGGTGGTGGGGGAGGGGGTGAGACGAGTGGAGGAGGTCCGGTGGGCCAAAGATGGTGGAGGTGCGAGTGAAAGGTAAAAGAGGATGTTAAAAAGTTCTTAAATACGGACAGACGGACAGAGAAGGAGATGTTTCTTAATTTTTCATTAAAATCATCACTTTTCGACCGCTTGTATCTCCATAACGGCTTGATCGATTTAAAGTTTTGTTGTCTCGAATTACTCGTGGCGATGCCGCCTTTCAGGACATATGACGTTCGATTCAAAATTTTTTATATTTTAGTAGTTATGCACCTCCCAAAAATGGACTTTGGTGGCTCAGGATAAGAGACTTGTAGCGTCTCTCAATTTTTGAACATGGCAGGAGACGCTACCGCGTCTCCTGATTCAATCACGTGTATCTTCATAAGTATACATTTTCAAAATATTATTCTAATTCATAATTAATATTGTGAGGAACGATTGTTAAAAAAAAGATAATATGCAAAGAAAGTGAATATGTATTTATTCCAATACAATCAAATATGCTAATAAATGTAATAAATTCTTTTGGCATAATGTTATTCCGAAATTGATTGTCAGAACAATCCTTCTTCACGATATTAATTATTAATTAGAATGATAATTTGTAAACGTATACTTATGAAGATATACGGGATTGAAATCTAGTTAACTTACACTCTAAAATCTTGAATCAAATATAGTGTTCTAGATAAGAGATCAAACTATAATAGTTTTTTATATTATTATTGAAGGATAATGAAATGGAAATGTATATGTATATAAAAAATACTATTATACATATTACCATGAAAAATGACTCATATATTATTGAAGGTGCCAGTTCAAAGTAAACATACATAAAGTGTATATTCTTTTGTTACATATATACGTAATAATAATAATTTAACATTACTATTATAAACATCTAGTGTGCATGCGTTGTTAAATTATAATTACATGTATATGCAACAAAAGATATACATTTTATGAATGTTCACTTTGAACTGGCACCTTCAATAATATATCAGTCTGTTTTCTACCGTTGAAATTATCGGTTGCATTGCATTACCTTCAGAATTTAATGTACTTTTATTATTGTAATGTATAATACTATACTGCGTTTTTGTCATCTATTTTGACATCACTTTTATTTAGGGCAACATTATTGTCGACAAGTTTTGCATTAGTCACATCCCAGATTATAGCACTGGCATCAAGAACTTTCAATGTACTCGGATCTCTCTAATATCTTTATATTATTATCGTTTTATGGTATTTCCTGCTCCCAATTGAACACCTGTATTTTGATCGATTATTTCTAAATTGTGTACCTGCAAAATATATAAATATATAATTTAAATAATTTCAATCATTTTTCTCAAAAATTACGTTTATTAGCGTATTTGATTATATGTATTAGATTTTTTTGGTATAATGTTATTACGAAATTGATTATCAGAACAACTCTTCTTCACGATAATTATTAAGGGGTTAGTACACTCCAGAATTTTTAAAAAATCGAAAATTTGGTTATTGGCTTAAAAAATCCTTTGAACCCTCTAGAATAAAAGGCAAAAGGTCTCATACCCGCTAGAATTTTTTTTCATTGAATTTTCGAGCTATGACTAGAGCACTCCGAACTGCTCCGAAACGCCTACCTGCAATAAATCGTTACCGACCCGGCAGGTTCCGCACAATGACTTACCATTCGATTTTGAACTTGTGTAATACACCGACAGATGTCGCTAGAAGTATTTGGTGTCGCGGGAAGTATTTTATTTCAAAATGAAGCGATCAGTATGTGATAGAAAGGGTGGGCGTTTAATTACCGGGCGACCTTCGCGAAACAAAAAAAGACCGGCGATACCGAATCGTCATATGTTTGAGAGTGAAACGGCTTCGACAAGTGCTTCTGCGAAGAAACTAAGAACGGGCTCTGTAGAAGTGCCAGTAAGTGCTGCCCATGGATATCGTCTGATAACGTTTGTATCGTTTTTTTCATCGCTGAGCGAAATTGTGAAGTGCAAAGAGTGCAACGGAAATGTGACTTTTTGTGAATCAAATATTCGAGGACTTGGATTCAAGTTAGTTGTCAATTGCACTGCGTGTAATCCACGCTACATCTACTCTTGTCCGCTCATAGATAAAGCCTATGAAGTTAACAGGCGTATAATTTTCGCGATGAGAATCCTCGGCGTCGGTTACGAAGGCATTAAAAAGTTTTGCGGTATAATGGACCTACCGAAAATAATTAATAAAAAACCTTATTACGAGGTGGTTTCTAATATATATATTGCGACGAAAGCCGTCGCCGATTTACTGCTTTCGGAAGCTGCTGCTAAAGAGAAAGAACTGACGAAAAATGCTGAAAATGTAGCCGAACCAAGAGGATTGACAGTTTCTGGCGATGGAACGTGGAGAAAGCGAGGATTTTCCTCGTTGCAAGGAGTGACAACGTTGATCGGCCATTATTCGGGAAAAGTACTCGACTTCCTTGTAAAATGTTCGTATTGTAAACAGTGCGAGTACTGGAAATCAAAAACGGACAACATGGAATTTGAGGAATTCATGGAATCTCATGCAGACAAATGCTGTGCGAATCACACTGGAAGTGCCAGAAAAATGGAGGTGGACGCGGCTGTCGAAATGTTTTCCAGATCAGAAGAATTACACAACATTCGATATTCTTCATATGTTGATGACGGGGACAGTAAAACCTTTAAAGGCATTGTAGAATCTCAACCTTATGGAGAAGATTGCATTGTGGTGAAAAAAGAATGCGTTGGCCACGTCCAAAAAAGAATGGGAGTCCGTCTTCGGAAATTGAAAAAAGAAACAAAGGGCCTCGGTGGTAAAGGCAAGCTCACCGCAAAACTCATTGATGAGCTGAGTGTTTTTTATGGGCTCGCAATACGGAGGAATTCAAATTCCGCAGAAAACATGAAGAAGGCAATCTGGGCTACTTTGAAACATAAATCGTCGACAGATGAAAATCCGCAGCATGATGACTGTCCGAGTGGAGAAGACAGTTGGTGCACCTGGCAGAAGGCAAAAGCTAACCAAGAACTAGCCACGTATTCGCATAAACCAGCTATCAGCGAAATCGTGTTAAAAGCAATTACTCCTATTTATGAAGAATTAAGCAGCGACACTTTATTAGAACGATGCATAGGAGGGTTTACCCAAAACGCCAATGAAAGTTTAAACAACCTGATATGGTCGTTTGCTCCGAAACGTACTTTCAGCGGCGCAAAAACGTACTAATTGCTTCGTATATTGCAGCGAGCATTTTTAACGATGGATACGGGAGTATCTTAAAAATGCTGCACGTTCTAAACGTCATAATTGGGCCTAATGCAGTTGCAACGTGCGCAGACCTGGATGAAACCAGGATTTCTATTGCCAACGCGAGATCATACGAGGCCTCAAAAGAGGGGAGAATCCACAGAAGAGAGCTGAGATCGGCTGCTGAAGAAGCGTTCTGTGAAGAAGAAGATTCCTTTTATGAGGCAGGAATGGCAGATTAAGGGTAAGATGCTTAAATAAATTTTATCACTGAAAAAACTAGTACCAAAACTTTAAACGCGTTTTTCTCGAAACTATGTTTTTCAAGACGGTGTATACGATTTCTCGGGATCTATTTAACGAATTGACTTGAAATTTGGTACACATATACTAAAGACTAGTGTCTTTCGGCTAACGGACGGTTTTTTCAATATTTTGTTTTGTTCAAAAGTTATTAATAATAATAATTATATATATTAAATGATGATGTTCGTAGACTCGTAAGATTAAAATCATAGAAAGTGACAATGCCTACTCGAGTCATTGTAACAGGATGTTAATGTTAATTATAATAGTGTGAAATTATGTACCGCGTATGTAGTCCTCTTCGCGACGCTGATGGATTTTCAGCATTGACGCATACGTATTAACTACCGCGGTAATATCACTTTAGTTAAATTGACATCACAATTTAACAATTTTTGATGCTATAGCATCTTAATTAGATCTTAATAATATGTTGAAAGACATATATTAATATTTAATAATGAAATAATGATAATCTTTAAATCTGTGAAAATCTGTGAAAATAATAAGACTGCGAAGAATATCACAAGTTGGCGTTTCGTCCCGGTTTCCATTACTGGACTCATCAGTAAGGCATTGTAATGGAAACCTACCTTAGACGCCTTGGGGAGATATTAGAAAGAAGTTCTATATAAACAATCACTCATATAATTCAGCACTTGCGAGAATTGGAATGAGTAACTATAGACCTCTGTTGGCTAGTCGACGTAGTGATATTCTTCACATTGTTGTTAATATTTAAATATGTAATAGCGCATTTTTCAGGCTGCGCGATATAAATATATATATTGAATGATGATGTTCGTAGACTCGTAAGATTAAAATCATAGAAAGTGACAATGCCTACTAGAGTCATTGTAACAGGATGTTAATGATAATTATAATAGTGTGAAATTATGTACCGCGTATTACATATTTAAATATTAACAACAATGTGAAGAATATCACTACGTCGACTAGCCAACAGAGGTCTATAGTTACTCATTCCAATTCTCGCAAGTGCTGAATTATATGAGTGATTGTTTATATAGAACTTCTTTCTAATATCTCCCCAAGGCGTCTAAGGTAGGTTTCCATTACAATGCCTTACTGATGAGTCCAGTAATGGAAACCGGGACGAAACGCCAACTTGTGATATTCTTCGCAGTCTTATTATTTTCACAGATTTTCACAGATTTAAAGATTATCATTATTTCATTATTAAATATTAATATATGTCTTTCAACATATTATTAAGATCTAATTAAGATGCTATAGCATCAAAAATTGTTAAATTGTGATGTCAATTTAACTAAAGTGATATTACCGCGGTAGTTAATACGTATGCGTCAATGCTGAAAATCCATCAGCGTCGCGAAGAGGACTACATACGCGGTACATAATTTCACACTATTATAATTAACATTAACATCCTGTTACAATGACTCGAGTAGGCATTGTCACTTTCTATAATAATAATAACTTTTTTTTGACAAAAAATAAAACTAAAAATTCAGGAATTTTTTTCTCGGCCCCAAAAATTAAAAAAAAAAAAGGCTCCGTTAGCCGATAGCCAGTATATCATAGATAATCACAAATTTTTTATTTTTGTTCCAGACTACTGGTTTTTGCCAAACCATGTACACCACCAGGCCACCTCGAAAAATCATGGTTACGCGCGAAGCAGCGTAACTCAGCGAATTCTGCATTTTTCGACTTAAAAAAAATTTGACGTGTTCTTCGATATATGTAGAAAACAATAAGAAAAATTAACCGTTCAGCTTACATACTTTTTTATAAATTAATTCCCAAAAATTAACAAAAAAAGCCGTCTCTGGACTGTACTAACCCCTTAATTATAATAATAATTTGTAAACTTATTCTTATGAAGATATATGTGATTGAAAACTAGTTATAACTTATACTCCAAAATCTTGAATCAAATATAGTGTTCTAGGTGAGAGATCCAAATAACAGTTTTTTATATTTCAAAACTGAATCACAAAAGATTAGTATTAATTTTAATAGAATTCTTATATCAAATTGTCTATTTTAACGTAATACATTTTGTTATTGAAAGATAATGAAATGGAAATTAATATATATATAAAAAATCTTGGCATACATAATGAGGTATTCAAGTACATGTTTCAGTTAGACTTATTGTTAGTCAAATCAGACGTAAGTTCGGAACTGTTGGGTATTACTGAAGAAGAAGAGAAGGGAACTGTTGTCTTTTTTACCTTATTATTTTCTTAAATCTAATGACACGTATCATTTGTACGCCGAGTTAAATTCTACCCTTCTTTTTCTCCGACTCGCCCCACTACTCATCATTGTCACTCTCCTTCATATATGTATAATATATTTTTAAATAATTCTTTAAATCATTTTTTATATATATTTTTGATACATCTGTACTTTAACATAATATATTATCACGAAAGTAACTGATATTAAAACATCTATGTAAATATATACAATTTATACTAACTTCGATACATTGTGCACATCCTCCCTCCTCTTCCTCTCCCTCCTCCCTTCCCCACTACTCATCTTTTTCATTTTATTTCACTATCTTGTCGTGTAATATGGATTTTTCCCATAAAATATATCGTTTAATTAACTAGTCTTTAAAAATTCTATCTCTAAAGATCTAAGAGGTACCATTCTTACACTTATTTAATTCTAATGACATGTATCATTTGTATGTGTATATAAACTTACCTTTTTAAAAAAAAGATAGAAAAAAGCGCTAAGAGTGGGTGCTGCTGGTCAGAAAACCATTTGTGCCAGTTTCACCAACGTCAATTACTTAATCGACTGTGAAACTGACCAATCACATTTGCTGTTTAGTAGAACCATCTTTAAAAACCTACGTGATATTATCCTTATTTACTTAATTCTAATGACATGTATCATTTGTATAAA
>NW_017276346.1:0-1287 GCF_001594065.2 Cyphomyrmex costatus | reverse complement strand
TGACCGCGGGGATGAGCGAGAATTTATATTGAAGTTGTACGTGACAAAATGACATTTTAAAAGAGACCGCAGCATCAACATTTTCAAAGTTTAGTGTCTCCATGCAAAAGTGCAATGCCTCGGCTAAAGATTTATATCTTAGTCAAAAAGTACATATCAGCTAAAAAAGTATATGAGAAGACATCGCGCTCAAACTATTCCATGAAGAAACGTCTGCATTTTATCCATTGCAGCATTTGAAGCATATATATTATACGTATATTAAACAGCTATCGAACAGCTATCGAACAGCTATTGGATAGCTATTGAACAGCTATCGAACGGCTATCGAACAGCTATTGGAGAGCTATTGAACAGCTATCGAACGGCTATCGAACAGCTATTGGAGAGCTATTGAACAGCTATCGAACGGCTATCGAACAGCTATTGGAGAGCTATTGAACAGCTATCGAACGGCTATCGAACAGCTATTGGAGAGCTATTGAACAGCTATCGAACGGCTATCGAACAGCTATTGAACAGCTATCGAACGTCTATCGAACGGCTATCGAACAGCTATCGAACAGTTTTCAAACCGATATCGGTATACTGTAAACAGCTATCGAACAGCTATCGGTATACTGTAAACAGCTATCGAACAGCTATCAAACAGCTATCAAACAGATATCGAACTGCTATAAACAGCTATCAGACAGATATCGGTACATTGTATACAGTTATCAGTCTAATTTTGACTTATATCTATTATATGGGTAACGGAAATAAAACGTATTTATTTAAAAAATCTTACATTTATTTTAAAAATCTTACAATTATTCCTGGTGTTGCGACCACCAGTTGAATATTTTAAATACATTTTGCAAAGCACAATTCTTAGCGTGTCTTCCACACTGTATCGTATTACAAGCATCTATATTACGTAGGGATTCTACATCTTCGTAATGCGCATCTAGAGTTTCAACGATTGCGTTATCGCAATCGAGAATGTTAGCTAGCCATTACCATTTTTCAAGTCCTTTTACATATATACGAGAGCTTCATCGTCTTCTATTACAGCCTCTGTGATTAGACGTTTCGCCATGCAGTACGGGACCATCCCGTCTTCCCATCGCAATCCATGGTGATAAGCACTCAACCAGGAAGCGCAAGATTTGTCGGATCTTGTCAGTAAATTCCATGGTATAGGACAGGAAAAAATGCAGTGTGTGATAACAATTCCTCTTTTCAGCACCGCTACTTCCTTGACGATAAATTTCTTGTCCACGACGAATCCTTGTAGATCCACAA
>NW_017276345.1:0-503 GCF_001594065.2 Cyphomyrmex costatus | reverse complement strand
CACGCAGAGCTCAGAATTTTGATCTAGGTCAAGATTTACGGAAGAAGTCTTCCATTCAGATTCTAACTCCAATTCCACAAGTTCCATATCCGTAATTCTAACTCTAACTCCAACTCTAACTCTTACTCTTAATTTTATTCCATAATCTAATCCATATTTTATTCTATATTCCAATCCATATCCTAACTCATATTCTTAATCCTGAGTCATAGTGTATAATTTTATTTTGCGTATAATCTTAAACCGCGAATATCATTTATATCCAGTTATTATTAGATTACTTTTATATTATAATAAATATCATATTAAACAACTACTGCGGCATCATTCATTCGCAAGACGAAAGGCCGACCTCGCAGAATCGTAATTCACGAAGCCTTTCAGTCAGAGAACCTCAGACGAAACGAGGAACCACAGGTAACAGAACAAATTTATGGTGTCAGCATTGCCTCTACTATTTCGGTAAGAATACCAAATCTAATTGCATAACGCTTTGATCTAAT
>NW_017276344.1:0-813 GCF_001594065.2 Cyphomyrmex costatus | reverse complement strand
TGTCCAATGTGGACAATGTGTCCAATCTGGACAATGTGTCCAATCTGGACAATGTGTCCAATGAAGACAATGTGGCCAATGTGGACAATGTGGCCAATGTGGACAATGTGTCCAATCTGGACAATATATGTGTACAATTTGTTCAATGTGTCCAATGTGGACAATGTGGACAATTTGTCCAATGTGGACATTGTGTCCAATGTGTCCAATGTGGCCAATGTGTCCAATGTGGACAATGTGGACAATGTGTACAATTTGTTCAATGTGTCCAATGTGGACAATGTGGACAATTTGTCCAATGTGGACATTGTGTCCAATGTGTCCAATGTGGCCAATGTGTCCAATGTGGACAATGTGGACAATGTGTCCAATGTGGCCAATGTGGACAATGTGTTCAATGTGTCCAATGTGGACAATGAGTCCAACGTGTCCAATGTGGACAATGTGGATAATGTGGACAATGTTGTTAATAAGGACAACCTGTCCAATGTGTTCAATGTGGACACATGTGTCCAATGTGGACAATGTGTCCAATGTGGATAATGTGGACAATGTGAACAATGTTGACAATGTGTCCAATATAGACAATGAGTCCAATGTGGGCAATGCGAACAATGTAGACAATGAGTCCAACGTGTCAAATGTGGACAATTTATTCAATGTGTCCAATGAAGGTATCGTTTCAATCACTTCAATCGTCACTAGACTAATGTGTCCAATGTAGACAATGTGGACAATAATGTCTAATGAGGACAATGTGTCCAATGAAGACAATGTGTCCAATGTGGACAATGTGTCCAATGTGGACATTGT
>NW_017276343.1:21107-21374 GCF_001594065.2 Cyphomyrmex costatus | reverse complement strand
AGGAGTACAACATTACACTTATTTGTCACATTCGATTATCTCCGAGATTCACGTAACCTTGATCTTTTATAATTATGTATGTATATAATATCAATCACATTTGCTGTTTAGTAGAACCATCTTTAAAAACCTACGTGATATTATCCTTATTTACTTAATTCAAATGACATGTATCATTTGTATGTGTATATAAACTTACCTTTTTAAAAAAAAAGGTAGAAAAAAGCGCTAAGAGTGGGTGCTGCTGGTCAAAAAACCATTTGGACC
>NW_017276343.1:17358-17632 GCF_001594065.2 Cyphomyrmex costatus | reverse complement strand
CACATTACCTTTTAAGGAAATGTACAAATAATTTTCTGGATATTTTTTTATAAGATATATACAGACAGATTGGTACAGATCTTTCCTTTCAATAAATCTGAAATTATAATTCAGTACAAAGAATCTGTTCTTTTATAATTATGTATGTATATAATATAGAGAAAAATTTAATTGATATTCTAAAATTTTCTGATACAATATTGATTCCAATCATATCAGATTTGTTTTTAATTTCTATTAATTTGTATTCTCTATTCTTTATATAAATATAAAC
>NW_017276343.1:8345-17229 GCF_001594065.2 Cyphomyrmex costatus | reverse complement strand
CGACGGCAACGACGGCAACGACGACGGCAACGACGAAGGCAACGACGACGACGACGACGACGGCGACGACGATGACGACGGCGACGACGACGGCGACAGCGACGACGACAGCGACGGCGACGACACATTGTTTCTTACAAACACCTAGACACTCACTTCCTCAACGTCGAACACGTAGAAACCCACTTCCTCCAAGGCAAACAACTAGACACTAAGTTCCTCGAATGCGAACACCGAGACACCCATATCCTCGACGGCGAACACGTAGACACCCAATTCCTCGAAGGCGAACTTTGTACTGAATTATAATTTTAGATTTATTGAAAGAAAAGGCCTGTACTAATCTCTGTCAGTATTTATGTACCATTTACTAAAATATCCAGAAAACTTATTTGTCATCCTTAAAAGGCAATGTGTACTAAAACCAAATAATTTTAAATTTGGCGTAAACTTGATTTTAACAACATTGAGTTTAGATTGTAAATTGCCTTGAACTTAATTATTATTTATTTGTCTGGTAGTTATCTCAAAATTATTCTGTGAAATAATGTATTATTTAGCAGGATATACTTGAAAAAATATTTAAAAAAATAGGACAAATGTAATACAGACCTGACAAATAATAAATTATTTCATAGGATAATATTGAGATAACTATAAAATATAAAGGTATATACTGACAGATTGGATTCAGGTCTTTTCTTTCAATAAATCTGAAATTAAAATTGAATAAATCTGAAATAAAATAGAACACAAAGAATAAGTTCTTTTATAATTATAGAGAAAGAGAAGAAAAATTAATAGATATATTAGAAAACTTATCTGATACGATATCGAAGAGATCTTTTAATAATTTCACGGTAATTCCATGAACCAGAAGTGTTTGGTGATTTTAAAATGTGTGAATGTAACAAAGTGATATCAGGTACCCAAATCACGTCAGATTACATTAAATCGGGAATAATCAAAATTCACTTCCTTCTGTTTTGTAAAAAAATAATAACAGTCCTTTCCTTTCAATATGAATCTGAAAATAAAATAGAGCACAAAAAATCAGTTCTTTTATATTTATATAAAGAAAAGATAATACAAATTAATAGAAATTCGAAACATATCTGATATGATTGGAATCAATATTGTATCAGAAAATTTTAGAATATCAATTAAATTTTTCTCTATTATATACATAATTATAAAAGAACAGATTCTTTGTACTGAATTATAATTTCAGATTTATTGAAAGGAAAGGCCTGTACCAATCTGTCTGTATATATATCTTTTACAAAAATATCCAGAAAATTATTTGTACATTTCCTTAAAAGGTAATGTGTACGAAAAAAAAAAATTCTTTATTAGGCGTAATCTTGAGATTTTCTCATCATTGTGTTTATTTTGAGAGTTGCCTTTTAATATATTATTATTTATTTGACTGGTAGTTATCTCAAAATTATTCTATGAAATAATCTATTACTTATCAGGGTATACTTGTAAAGATATTGTAAAAGATAGGACAAATGTAATAGAGAACTGATAAATAATAAATTATTTCATAGGATAATATTGAGATAACTATCAAATATAAAGTAATGTACTGACAGATTGGATTCAGGTCTTTTCATTCAAAATCTGTAATTAAAAGACAACACATAGAATCAGATATTTTTAAACAAATTTTAAATAGAGAACAGAGAAAATAGGTTAATAGATATATTATAAAACTTATCTGATACGATACCGAAGAGATGTTTCAATTACACGATAATTCCACGAACCAGAAGCGTGCTAAGTGATTTCAAAATGTGCGACTGAAACAAAGAGATGCCGAGCGACCAAGCACGTCAGATTGCGTAAAATCGAGAAGATACAAATCTTCACTTCCTACTGCAATGCGTACACTCTAAATTAAAATTTTTAAAAAAATCCTGCGTACGAGAGGATATTGCAACTTTAATAAATTATTTCATAAAATAACCAGATAAAAAAACAGAAAAATTAATTAATTAAACGTCACTTACATGTTTTTATATGCAATCGATGTGACTTCCTAACCTGTATTTAAGCTCGCAGCATTTTCGAAAACAAGCACAGTCGTTGAACAGATTTTATACAAAATCTAAAATATCTGCGCAACGACCTTAGCTAGTAGAATTGTCTTTAAAAAGTCATACAGATATTCTAACATCACTTAGGTATTCTTCTATGCCATCGATGTGACAGATTTCCTATTCTCACTCCTTTGTTATTGCCGAGACTCAATCCGACTTTATCGATCTTACAGATCGCAGCGAGAGATATTATAGAAACACATTTATATCTCTTGCGCCAAAAATTCAAGAATGCATTTCCTCACTCCGTAACTGACGGCGGCGACGACGGCGACGACGACGGCAACGACAGCAACGACGACGGCAACGACGACGACGACAAAATGTTTCTTACAAACACCTAGACACTCACTTCCTCGAAAGCAAACACCTAGATACCCATATCCTTGACAACGAACACGTAGACACCCAATTCCTCGAAGACGAACACCTAGACACTTAGTTCCTCGAAGGCGAACACCTAGACACTCACTTCCTCGAAGGCGAACACCTAGACACTCACTTCCTCGACGTAGAACACGTAGACACCCACTTCCTCAAAGGCAAACACCTAGACACTAAGTTCCTCGAATGCGAACACCTAGACACCCATATCCTCGACGGCGAACACGTAGACAACCAATTCCTCGAAGGCGAACACCTAGACACTCACTTCCTCGACGTCGAACACGTAGACACCCACTTCCTCGAAAGCGAACACGTAGACACTTACTTCCTCGACGATATATATATATATATATATATATCGATAGTATTGTATGAATACCGGCACACATAGTGTGAAACTATGTGTGTCGGTATTCATACTATACTATCGATATATACATATATATATATATATATACATATGTATTGCGACGTTATTCGCTTGCGCGCCGCAAGTCGAAAGAAATGATGAGCACGATCCGTCGAACAACGACTATAATGAAGACCCCAAAGGCGAAAGCGATCGAGCGAGAATCGCGAAACGCGAAAGTTGGGCGCCAGACGTCTTTAAAGGCGACGTCGACCTCGCGAAAAATTCGAATTCCCAACGCGACACCACCAAACGCGAAACATATGCCAACGTCTCGGAAATTCTCGCTCTTACGCGGCTAGGCCAGCTCAATCAATGGTAGAGGGGCAGGGTCTTGGGAAAAGACAAGGGCGGCTTTGATACAGGGACAGTCAAAAGGAAAGATTACGCCGAGAGCCCAAAAATCATACTCTCAGTATTAAAGTAACAATAAGCGGGTTTATTGAGAACAAAAAAAAAAAAATAAAAGAAATGACTCGATAATTTTTCGCTAATAGCGCGTTGAGAGATTGACAAACAAAAATTACAAAATAAATTAGAGCGCTGCGAACCCGCAAGAAAATCTATGCTCTTGGCTAAACAAAAAGTACAGCAGTCAATTGCGCGCAAGAACAACGTATTTCGTAATACGAACGATGACAATATCCCATGACGCGAGAAATCCGTCGCAACATTACAGCCAATCGGCGAACGCGATATCATTTACCATCCCGCCGCGAATACGGGTTCTCGAAAATTAAGTTCGCCAAACAACATCGCAAGGTGACTAAAAATAATCTCGAAGATCGCATACCACATCATGCAAAGTCACCAAGATTTGCGCGAGAATATCAGTCGGCCCGCGCCGGGCGTACTGCCACCCACGAGAACACACCAAACGAACAATATGCCGATTCTTCCCGACTCAATACAACGTCGACATCGCGCTTTACATAGCAAGGGCGCGCGACTCGCGCCGTCTCACTCACACCCACGTCGATCTACTATATCACATAGAACGGCAGTCCCGTACGAGATCGGCGTTCCGGGGCTCTTAATTTCAACAATTATAGACGAGAACAGCCCACGGCGTCTACGCCGTAAACCCACGCGAAAACCTAATACAATTGCTGTGCTACCGATAACGGAAACCGGTAACAAATATTGCCCCTGAACGCTCGCTCTCGCGCCGCCGTCTCGCGAACGTGCAACACGCGTGCACGGGCTTTTTCGTTCTCAGCTATCGCGATCTCCAGGAGGCCCGCAACTCCAAATCTACGTTAACTCCCCGATAGCCGACTACCCTGAAGCTTGGGAGTTTCCCGTGCTTGTCGCCGAGCGTCTCACTAACGATACGTTACACCAAAGCGCCGCGAATGGCGGCTCCGCGAGAATTCACTAACGACGCTCGACTGCAGAACACGGGGGTCCCTCGCCCCGATGCATGCGACCTTACAACCTTAGTAATCCAAGAGCAACCTCACCGATAGATCCCTGGCTCCCGCTCGCCTACAGCCGATTCCGGTCTCTCTCTCTCTTTCTCTCGAATCTCGCTCGACGGGCCGGGACGTCCGCAATTGTCGCACGCCGGAAACGAAAAGCACCGAAAATCGCGATCGATGCGCGATCAATACGTTATCCCCCTCCGAGGGGCGCGCAGCCGCACCGCGCTTTTCCGCGACCAAGGTGCGTGCCCGCGATCCTTCGCGGGCAGTGCCGTGCCCAGCGAGGTCCTAGGGGTGGTGGAAGGCCCCGCGAGCTCATCTAGTGTCGGCAGCGTATTTTTATGCTACCGACGGCCCGCCTTCTCGCTGTCTGGCATACGGCGGTCCTGTTCGTCGGGCCCGCGCCGCCTCGAGGCGTCCCTCCTCCATTCGCCGGACGTCCGGTCCTCCTGCGGCCCTCGCTTCTCTCAGGCTTAGGTCGGTCGACCGCTACCTCGGCCCTGGTGGCCGCTCCTCTTCTACTCTTCCGTTGCTGCTTGCTTCAAACTGCCGTCGTTCCTCCTTCGGTGAGGCGTCACTCATTTTACATGTAATTAAATCGTGGGGATTAGAAAATAATACTTAAATCGCTAATTACGGCCCCTGGAGATTTCGCTCGCTTGCCATTCCCGGCCCGGGTCATACGCCAATTCGCGCTCTGTGACGGCGAAGGGTCGCTGCGACGCTGCAGCGAGGCGGCAACGTCACAACTCCCTCACGCCAAGAGAGACCCCGCCCGGCGAGATTGCTCCTCGATAGCCGCACGCATTCGAGGCAAGGCGTCGCGCAGTCAAAATCTCCAGCGCGAGCCACCCAAGGACGAAACAAACGCAAAAACACGAAATCAGAACACCAAACCCGGGCGCCCTCGCGCTGCCGCCGAGAGCGCCGGGCCGCGTCATCCACGCCTCGCGGACCGAATACTCAACCTCAGCGCAAATAAGGGGGCGTCCAGGAAATCGGGAGTCGGGTATCAACCAATACCACTCAGTCTACTACAAACGGCGTTTATTCCTATTGCCGGGTGTGCGGTTGGAGGGGGGGGGTCACACCCTACAATTCAATCTCCCTCCTCCCCCTTAAGGCTCTGAGAGCACAAAACAAAAATCCGCTTGCACTAAGCGGTACACAAAGTAACCGATACCGAGACGCAAGTAATTGTATTCCATTATAATATAAGAGATAAAGAAAAATTTTCGAAAAATATAAGAAAATTATAAGAAAAGAAAAGAAAAAAAAAAGGAAGAAGACCCCACGCAGATTCTGTGGGTCAGTCGCCCCTTCGCCCTAACGAGCCCATCGGCGTGATCCGGGAGGTCCTCCACGGCGGCGTCGAGGTTCGGGGCCCACGTTGCCCTTCCCGCGAACATAAGGGCCCTGAGCGCGCCACCCCTCCGCGCAGTCGGGGCACGTCTTCACGGTTACCCCCCGGGCGGCCACACCGGTAGCAGAAGCCACTCCTTTTTGTCACCGGGCAGCGATGCGCGAAGTGCTGGAACGATCCACAGTTCCAACATCGCTCGAGTTCCCCCGGGCTGGTCTCTCCGGATCGCGCCGTCTCAGCCGAAGACTCCGATAGCGCCCCGGCCGGGGCAGGGCTCCCAGCCCTCTCAGACTCCGTTGACGCCGATGCTGCCCTCGACGGCATGCTCTCCCGCCGGAGTTGGCGGAACCGCCAGAGCATGTCCCGGAGAGATGCACTCCGCTCCGGCTCCGTCGGGGGCACAGGGTCGCAGAGTTGCGTCTGAACGGCTTGCTCCCTGGTATTTCGGGGGGGGCACGGCTCGGTCTGGCAGGCCGCGTCCCCGACGTCGGCCACTCACGGACCCTCCCCCGTTGCTCCGCGGCCTGATGGTCCCTCAGATCTCGTACCTCAGCTTCGAGCTCGCGCCAAAAGGTCGGGTATGCCGCGGATATCAGGGCGAACATCCCCTCCCAGCGGCTAAAAAAGTCTGTCGACATTATTATGTCGATGTCCCGTGTCCGAGAGCCTTCGTGTGCGATGCCTAGGACATTAATAGGTACGTTGTAGGGCTTTCAGTCCTTCACATGCGTCTTCCCCATGCTTCGGCCCGCGGAGTCCGCGAGCTCGTAAACTACAGGCGACAAAATTCTCGTAACGTTAAATGGCCCATGGAACTTTGTCGCCAATTTTGCTGACACATGCTGAGTAGCGGACGAGAGCACATGCTGTCTCCTCAACACGAGGTCCCCGACAGCGAACTCCCGGTCGCGTCGTCGCTGATTGTAGTATCGAGTTTGCCGGTCGCGCGCAGCATCCAAATTTTCTACTACCCATTCTCGCAACATTCGTACCCCTTTCATGCGTTCACGCCATGCTTCTAGGTTCGCACCCTCTATCTCTACGACCGCGTCCTCGGGTTCCTCAACGATAGGAACTGGTTCGGGTTCTCGTCCAAAATTCAGGAAAGCGGGAGTGGACTGCAAGGATGAGTGATGAGCTGAATTGTACGCAAAACGAAATTCTAAGATGTGTCGATCCCACTCGCGATGGTCTCTTCCTATAAAGGCCGTTATCATTGTTTTTAGTATCCAATTCACTCGCTCGACCGGGTTCGCCTGCGGGTGATACGGTGGCACCGTCGCGTGTTGAATTCCGTACTGATCGACTAGCGATTGCAACTCGCGGTTTATAAACTCCGTTCCGTTGTCCGTGAGTAATACGCGCGGCGCGCCCCAACGAAATATGACGAGATCTTCGATTGCCTCGCGAATCGCCTTCCCGGTAGCTTTGCGAAGCGGTCTACACTCTATCCATTTAGTGAAGAGATCTTGCAATACGAGCAAATACGAGTGACCGGCTTTACTCGTAGGTAGCGGTCCCATTATATCCGCCGCTACGACCTTCCACGGCTCCTCACTTGTCCGTTGCCCCATCAGCCCTGCAGGAACGTTTTGCTCGACCTTCGTTCGCTGACATGTATCGCAACGACGCACGTAATTCGCGACGTCCCCAAACAGTCGTGGCCAGTAATATCGCGTCGCGATGCGCTGGTATGTTTTCTCTACCCCCAAATGACCGGCTTGCGGGGGATCGTGATTTTCTCTAATTATTTCGCGACGCTGTTCGCGTGGAATGACTATCTTCCAAGCGTTCCTGTCCTCAACAATCTGTGATACCACAGCGAGAGGTCTACGAACGAACAATTTTTCGTCTTCGATTTTCCATCTCCGATTTCTACGAGGCTTGTCGGTCACCTCGGTGACGCGCCTATCATACCATTCGTCTCCGGTAGCGGCCAGCGCACACACTTCCTCAGTCGATTCATAAATTCGCGAGAGCGCGTCTGGTACGCGATGCATCGCCCCTTTACGATGTATGACCTCGTAGTCATATTCAAGCAACTCTAATGCCCATCTCGCAAGACGTCCGGTAGGATTTTTCAAATTATGCAACCAACGTAGGCTGCTATGATCCGTCACGACCGTAAATTTGTACCCCTCTAAATAGGGTCGAAATTTTTTTATAGCCCACACTACCGCTAAGCACTCTTGTTCCGTCGTAGAGTACTTCTTTTCTGCGTCCGATAGGGCTCTACTCGCGAAAGCAATTACATGTTCCGCGTCGTCTATCTTTTGTGTCAACACCGCTCCTAATCCGACCGAACTCGCGTCAGTTTGCACGGTAAACGGTAGCTCGAAGTCCGGACACGAAAGCGTAGGCGGTGTTACTAAGCAAAATTTTACAGACTCAAAAGCTTGCTTTTGAGTATCCCCCCACTCCCAAGACTGATTCTTCTTTAAAAGACGCGTTAACGGTTCTAATTGTGTCGCACACTGCGGTATGAAACGTCTATACCATGAAGCCATGCCAATAAAACGACGTAACTGACGAATATTACGCGGCGGAGGATAATTTAAAATCGTCGCAGTTTTCTCGGGATCTACCGTTAGCCCCTCCTTTTGCACTAAAAATCCGAGATATTTAACTTGCGATCTACAAAATTTGCTCTTCTCCGGATTTATGGTAAGCCCTGCCTCTTTTATTCGATTTAGAACTCGTTTCAACCACTCTAAGTATTCTTCAAATGTCGCGGTTACTACTACTAAATGAAAAGGTCAAGCCATGTTCAAAAATAGATCCTCGCAAATTAAAAAACCCAACAAATTTAAACCTTTGAAAACTAACCGCAAAAATTTGATCCTTCCTAAATTAAAACGATTATCTAATATAATATATGATGACCACGAAAAGTAACTGATATATTACTAAATGTGCCAGTTCAAAGTGAACGTACATATAACGAATATTTTCTATGTTGAATATGTACCACGAAAAGGAACTGATAGATTATTCAAGGTGCAAATTCAAATTGAACATACATACATATAAGTAAAACAGATTAGAATTTGTATATTACAGTTTTCTAGAAAATAACTGCAATATGTTATTCTTAGTGCACCAAATATAAAAGTCGGTTATTGAGATTCATTTTGAAATTTATACTAGCCCATAAAATGAAAAATTATTGCTTGTAATTCCAGAGTACCAATCTGTT
>NW_017276343.1:5184-6600 GCF_001594065.2 Cyphomyrmex costatus | reverse complement strand
AAAAATTCAAAAACTAAAAGTCATATTCACCTAGTCACAAATTATTAAAATCTAATACAAATATAAAAGTCATATATACCTTGTCAAAAATAAAAATCAAAATAAATCCATATGTAAAAGTCATTCTGCGTCAATTTAATGTAAAACATGTAAGGTTTAAAACGGATAAGATACCTTGCAACTATCAAGCACACGTATCAATGTTAAAGAAGATAATGTCGTTGGAAAAGAAAGTCAAAAGATATAATAATAAAATAAATATAAACAAGGAAAGATAAATTTAAGACGAAGATAAAGAATGTATCATATTATTATACATTTCTGGCAATAACTCTGTGTCATTTTGTCTGTTTATACCATGTGTCTGTTTTTTAATGTGTACCATTTCAGATATCAATCTCTTTTTGTACGAAGGTTCGATATCTAAAATTTCGACATTATCCCATTTAAAATTATGATTTAACTTTATATTGTTAATTTTTCTTTTTATATTGTTAATTTTTAATGTACATCTTCGAAGGAATTTTTTCTTTTGAAATTTATTTATTACATATATGCGTTTTTCTTTCTTTAATTGTTGTTTTAAATTATTTCTTTCGACTCTTACAACGTCCTTTTAAATTTTTTTCGTTTATGTTTATAATAAGAGTACTTTATCAATCTTATATTATTAAAGTAGTATATTTATAAACGAAAAAAGTTAAAAGGACGTTGTAAGAGTCAAAAGAAATAATTTAAAACAACAATTAAAGAAAGAAAAAACGCATATATGTAATAAATTAATTTCAAAAGAAAAAATTCTTTTGAAGCTGTACATTAAAAATTAACAATATGAAAAAACTTGTTTAAAATTCGAAGATGTACATTAAAAATAACAATATTCAAAAACCTGCTTAACGTTTCGACTCGTGAATTGAGTCTTTTTCAAAAGCGCAAACATATTCTTAAAGTTAAAATTTATCGAATTAATTCTGCGAATCCATCTTCATCACATCCAACTATTGTTCCTCTAGCGATTAGTAGATCGTAAGAAAAAAGTCAGCTATAAAAATTATGTAGATATGACAAGCTTTAGAATCAAAAAAATTAAATCCATCAAGAAAATTGTACGTTAACAAAAATTGTAACAATATCAAACCTTTGGAGATGGGCAACATTATTCAAAGCTCTCTAAATCAATCAGTACACTCCGTAATCTATACGTCAATGTGTAATTTTTTACCGTCAAAATTATAAAATTGATATACATTATTCCGCAATTAATAAGTATGTGACACCACTATGAATGTTCGAAGGAAACTGATACAGAATACAACATGACAATGTCAGACTTTGTTTATAATCGAAGAATATGCTTCGTGGAGATCTATCGTGTCAGATTGTAAGTTAAGACTGTTATTCTGTCTTTTAATATTC
>NW_017276343.1:0-329 GCF_001594065.2 Cyphomyrmex costatus | reverse complement strand
CGCGATAGCGTCGGCCGTCTCGCTACCGCCCTTGCTCCCGAGCGGCGCGGCCCACGCGTACTTGCTCAGCACGTCGATGACGGTGAGCACGTAGTGACGGCCCCTGTTCTGGCTCGAGTACGGCCGCATCTCGACGATGTCGGCCTGCCACAGATCGTCGTATCCCCGTACCACGACGCGTCTTCGCGGAAAATTTCTTCTCGCCGAAGCGTGCAACTCCTCGACGAGTCTGCGCCTCTCAGCGTTCATGGAGATAAATGATATCAGATGGCGCGAGATCGACTGAATCGTTTCGTCGATACGCGACTCAATTTATAATGACGCCCGCT
>NW_017276342.1:0-1567 GCF_001594065.2 Cyphomyrmex costatus | reverse complement strand
GAACTTTCTGATTGTATAAATATTAATATAGTTACATCAATAATGTACAGTATCTATAAAATATAAAAAGATTTATTTAATGTTAAGATTTGATAAAGAATTTAATGGAATTAAGTAATGAAAAAATATTTTTATTGTAAAGATGACAATTGTGTAATACAAAAGGACTGGTAAGAGTCAAATTAATAAAAATAATTTATCAAAAAATTCAAATAAAATAATGAAATACAATGATTTAATTATAAATTTTACTTTAACATTTGACGAATTAACATTACATGATTCAGCCCTCCTCAGATGTTCAACAATTGTATAACATAAAACCGATATATTATATTCTAAACTACAAAATTGATGTACATTAAAAACACTATTTTGAAGAAACACGATGCGATGGACATTCTGGACAAGATAAAATCATCCTTATTCAGCAAACGATTGAAAAACCGATTAAAACAGAGTTTTACCATGTTCTGATAGGGGAAAAAAGATTTTTTGTATTTTCATTAAAACATAAGGATTTAAAACAATGCATAAAACATGTCAAGCTGTTAAAAATTCACCAAATTGTCCATAACATATCAATATCAAATAGATCGTTAAACGGTCAACATCTCGCAAACGCAATCAAAGTTAAAAAAGGTGGTGACATAATACACAGTCAACGATTAAAATTAAAAAATTAAAAATTAAGAGTGCCGATTATCATAACGAGAATCTCGGAGCAATATTAAAATGAGAACTTTGGTGATGCAAAGTCAAATCTTGTTGTGACCGTCACAATCGTTGCAATTAATTTTATGAACCACGTTAGATTTACAAATTGGAATCAATAGGTACAAATATATTTGTACTTCTAAATTATATAGTAAAGTATATTTTAGAATTTAATGTGTGCGCTTATCTTACTGCGCTGACTCCTAAACGGCCACCTAAATTATTATTGTTATAATTATTTATAGACTCCTTACATTTTTTTATCGCAAAATAATATTTAATGTTACCTATATTCTTCATCTCATGATGTTTATTTCTATCGATTAACCATCTAAACTTTCTTTCAAGTCTATGAGATTCAGTATTATATAGTTTTTTTAATAGTATGGATTGAGATCGTAAAAAATTGTTAAAAATGTTAAGAGGAAGAATATTTGTAAAAAATGCTTAAATTTAAATAACACTAGAAGTTTTGTAGAACCAACTAAAAAGTATTAAACAAATCCTTATAGTATAATCTACTAAACGGTCTAGTTGTAAAATCTCGAGTCCTGTTATAATAATCAAAAATGCTGCTAGATTTAACCAAAATGCATCCCAGCAAACACCAAATATACATACAATATAACGTGGAAGTAACAATTAATGTAATGGATGTTACACTCTATTTATATTATAGGTGTATAACGTGGAAGTAACAAGTAATATAACGAATGTTACACTATATTTACATTATAGTTATATAATCTTATTTTATATATATAATATGACCAATATATATATAATATTACGAAACTATATTACATTGTTCTGTTATTTATATGTTATAATAAACAAACAGCAATATAAC
>NW_017276341.1:26434-28742 GCF_001594065.2 Cyphomyrmex costatus | reverse complement strand
AATTACTTGAAATTCTGCACAATCTTTAACAATTTTGTACACAGAACTCACAAAAAGAAGTAAGGCAAGAAACACACACTTTTGCATAACGCATAAAGCATGTGCATAAGGAATTTCATGGGCCCATTTCCTTATGCATGAGTCAATGAACCAATCAAATTCTTTATGTATATGGTTTATGCGTTATGCAAAAGTCTGTGCTCCCCGCTTAACATTTGCAACGCGGCAAAAGTTATAGCCGTTATGAAATGTGTTCCAAAATTTACTGATAGAGTGCTGAAAACGTATAGTACACGTAACGTAAACTATACATATTTAGCAGTGAGTTATGGAACACAGCCCCTAAAGTCCAAAACACAATGGCCGGTATTCATAGGCCGGTATTCATAGTCTGTTCTCATTTCAAGACTGTCTTAAGTAATGTCTTAAGATGCTAAAGCGGCCCTCTGATTGGTTCGTAACTCTTCAAGACTGAACTTAAGACGGTCTTGAATATAAGAACTGACTATGAATACCAGCCATAGTCGGTTCTTATTTCAAGACCACGAAGTAATAAGAAGGAGATCAAGCTCAAGCGGTCGGCCATGAAAAAGATGGACTCGAAACACGGTGTCGGAAAAACGCTGTATAGAAGAACTGATCCGAGCGCGCCTGTCGAAAAATACATCGAAACACATCGAAATGTAGTAGGTTAGAGAAAGCGAAATATATGTCACGTGACAGTCAATACTTCCAACTTTTCCCACGAAGACGCTAAAATCACATCTTCTTGATTTTTCATGGGGTTTTCCGAAACCGTGTTTCGAGCCCATATTTATTCTCGAGCTTCATCTCCTTCTTATTACTCCGTGTTCAAGACATTACTTAAAGCCGTAGCTTTCAAGACATTACTTAAAGCCGCAGTTCTGCTCTGATTGGATAGTTTCCAACATTCAACCGTAATCTCAATCACAACAGAGTGCACAACCCGTAGTGTGATTACGGCTTTAAGTAATGTCTTAAGATGATAAAGCGGCCCTCTGATTGGTTCTCGTAACTCCTCAAGACTTAAGACGGTCTTGAATATGTATGCTTTCCTTTTAGAGGACACACTCGACACAAACGTCGTTCTATCCTTTTTGACATTCAACAAATGATAAAGATAGAATGATGTTTGTGTCGAGTGTGTCTTCTAAAAGGAAAGCATACTATAAGAACTGTCTATGAATACCGGCCTAATTCTCTAGAATAGAATTGGAACGAGATGAGAAATAAGTTGAACCTCGATTAAGAGTTAACTGTGGATTGTAAAAACTGGACCTTAATAATACCAATTTTTTTATTAAAAACTGTGACTTTAACATTATCATCCGAGTTTGATTATCAATAGAGATGATAAAAGCAGAAAAAAATTGTAATTTTCCAACAATATATAAGAAAAGAGATACCAGGCCACCAATGACGTCATATAGTTGCGTTAAATTGGGAAGATTCTGCCTACGAAAAGATGTTGCAGTAAAAGTTGTTTTCATAAGAAAGTATTGAGATAATTACCATTATATTATATATTTTCAATCCTATCCTTTTCTCTTTAGGTCTTTCCTTTCAAGCATTCTTTCGTACGGTAAACAATTTCTAATGAAAACAATTTTTATTGCAACATCCTTTCGTAGGCAGAAAATTATAAGAAAAATTTAAGAAAGTGTATACAATGTAATAGGAAGTAAAGTCTCACATTTTGATCTTCCCCATTTAATGAGTTCGTCTTAAACAAGCACGCTTCTGGCATTAAAATATTTTCTCTTTAATATTGTTATAGATATAAGTTTGGTAATCTCTATTACTATTTATTTAGAAAAAAATTGGTTCTGTGTTGTTTTTATTTCCAGATTTATTAATTACCATCGTCGACCAGGGAAGTGGTGGGATGAAAATGATATATTATTTATTTATTTGAAGACACGTTTATTATAAAATATATAATATTATAGTATATATATAATAATATATATATATATAAAACATAAAACATATATTATTTCAGACATATACAACAATTACATACTAATATGTATTACTTTTGATGCTCTACCGCGTCCTTGTCCATGCCCTCGACCTTGTCCACGTCCTCCACGTCCTCGACCTCCCCTTTTCCACCGTTTTGCTGAAAAGAAGAAATTCATTTGTTTCTCTTTGAATTGTAAATAAAAAAGAAGACAGTATCCTGTGGAATGAGGATGAATAGCAATCGTACATGCAGACGAATAGTAATTATTATTTTTGTTGTACACTTACGTCTCATTACAAGCTCGGCAGAATTTGTCCGAGG
>NW_017276341.1:16083-25165 GCF_001594065.2 Cyphomyrmex costatus | reverse complement strand
AATTGTAAATAAAAAAGAAGACAGTATCCTGTGGAATGAGGATGAATAGCAATCGTACATGCAGACGAATAGTAATTATTATTTTTGTTGTACACTTACGTCTCATTACAAGCTCGGCAGAATTTGTCCGAGGCTGAGGTTGGGAATGATGATCGGTCGTCTTTGGTGATGACGCTGATTGACCGGGCTCAACCGGCTTAGATTTGGATGGCTCGTCGGATGACCCGAATGTCTGTGGCTGCGGTGGTGCAGGTTGCTTTGCAGCAGCGAGTTGCTTTTGTAGATTCATTATTTCCGCCTTGAGAACGGCTATTTCTATTTTATCTGCAGTGTCAGTATCGATACTGCAAAAAGAAGTAACATTTTTGTTATGGAAAGTTGGTTATTGGTTACTAATAATGTCAAAATATGATGATACATACATTTCCATTTCCTCTTCCATCAGAGCGAAGACAAAAACGGGATGACGAAATGCCGGTGAAATTGGCGATGCCCGGACGAACACTGGGCGTCTGCGTCTGTCGTCACGCGGATGTAATGATATAACGGCCGATATCAGGACGAACGAGCAGGTATTAAGTCTACGCAAGCACGTACATGTACTGTCAAATACGATCTCGGCAGCACTCAAAAATTTTAAACTGAAACGTCCGCTACGGTAGATTTTAATATTCTTCTTCGGCAATCGGAACTTGCTCAAGAATTCAACATAGCTGTTATGGCTTCTGCAGACAAAAACGCGGAAACGCTTGCCGCGCGGCGGTAGTTGGCGCGACAACCAATCAATGAGCGTAGCTAGCCGCTTTGCCGTTTTGAACTCACTCAATGGGCGCGTTCAGCGGACTCAACAGTTGAGTGAGCGCTCGCTGTTATTGGTGTATTCTTTTAGATCATCCAATCACAATTTTAGATCTGGAAGAATACACCAATAATAGCGAGCGCTCACTCAAATATTGAGTCCGCTGATGCGCCCAATAGGTGCGTTCAAGTTGACAAAGCGGCTAGCCTGCTCGCCGAGCAAATGAACATAATTGGTCGTTTCTTATAGGTCCAACCAATCATATTCAATCGCTCAGCAAGCATACCTAGCCGCTTTGCCGTGTTGAACTCGCCCAATGTTTTGCGGGCGAAACGTGTTGATTGGCTATTGCGCCAACTTCCGCCGCGCGGCAAGCGTTTCCGCGTTTTTGTCTGCAGAAGCCATAACAGCTATCTTAAATTCTTGAGCAAGTTTCATAGAAGTTCCGATCTCCGATGAAGAATTATTAAAATCTACCGCGGCGGACGTTTCAGTTTAATATTTTTGAGTGCTGCCGAGACTCCGTATGCTTTTAGTACGTGCCTGCCTAGACTTAATAACCTGCTCGTTCGTCCTGATATCGGCCGTTATACCGTTATATCCGCGTGACGACAGACGCAGACGCCCGGTGTTCGTCTGGGCATCGCCAATTTCACCGGCATTTCGTCATCCCGTTTTTGTCTTCGCTCTGATGGAAAAGGAAATGTATGTATCATCATATTTTCATTATTAGTAACCAAAACCAACTTTCCATAACAAAAATGTTACTTTTTTTTTTGCAGTATCGATACTGACACTGCAGATAAAATAGCCGCTCTCAAAGCGGAAATAATGAATCTACAAAAGCAACTCGCTGCTGCAAAGCAGCCTACACCACCGCAGCCACAGACATCCGGGTCATCCGACGAGCCATCCAAATCTAAGCCGGTTGAGTCCTGTCAATCACCGTCATCACCAAAGACGACCGATCATCACTCAGCCTCGGACAAATTCTGCCGAGCTTGTAATGAGACGTAAGTGTACAACAAAAATAATAATTACTATTCGTCTGCATGTACGATTGCTATTCATCCTCATTCCACAGGATACTGTAGAGGAAATCTGCTAGGATTATTGTCAGGATAAACCTAGGATGGGAGAGGGCAAGAACTCAGACGTCTTTCACTATTAAATCGGTGTATTATGTCCGACTACAAAAGGCGCGTTTACGCTATATCCGCCATTATTCTTAACTTAACTCACCTAACTTAACTCAAAAACTCAAGGGGCCAATCATGGCCTTGTCTCACAAGAGACAACGGGATGACCAATGCGGTCACAGTTTAGCTAAGCGCATGCGCAGTATGACAACGCCACACGGGCCTGTTACCCGAACTAGGGCACGAGGGACGGTGGTGACTAGACGTCCCTTACAACTCGGCCATCCTGCAGTGACATTCGTCTCGAATGTTGCACTGTCTTCAATAAAATAACACAAAATTTAAAAATTCAACGCACAAAAGAAAATTTCCTTAGTTTACAATAACACCGTATAAAATTAAAAACTTTAAATTCAATAAACGTGTTTTAGTAACTATAATTAAACTTATTAAAGAAATTTTATAAAAGTTGACTTTGATTCATTTAGGAAGCATCCGGTTTCACCCAGCGTTTCAGCCGTCTGGTGATAAAATTGAATTATAAGGTTTAGAAGAAATGTTAAAACCGGGCACATCCTTTACAACATAACGGTTGTTAGATAGGATCTTATCTATCAGGTACGGTCCTTTGTACTCAGCCTTAAATTTAGCGCATTCGCCAGGTTTTATCACAGTATCTCTAATCTCAACAAAATCGCCAACTTCATATTTAGAAGGAATCTTATGTCTTTTGTCGTAATAAGTCTTATTGTATTGCTTAATATTATTAGTGGCCTCTAATGCCAACTTTCGACTAGCATTTCGATCGCTAACATTATCACATATAAGCTCGGTTTTCGATAATTCGGTTAACAATTTAATAATTTTGCTGTCGCAGTGATTCCTCAAATCATAACCCAATAAGAGTCTGGAAGGTGTTGAATTAATAGAGGAATGAAAAGTGTTATTCATCACATACTGGATGATTGCAAGTTTTTCGGGCCATTCATTGGCTTCATTAACTACCTTTTTCAGGGATGATTTGAGAAACCGGTTTACGCGTTCGACTGACCCATTAGCCCAGGGTGCAGCCACTGCTACTTGTCTATGTTGAACATTACGCAAACGCATGAATTCCGCAAATTCCGACGATGTATATGCCGTACCGCGATCAGTGACGACCTGATCTGGGTTACCGAACACATTAAACAGAAAAGTTAGGTGTGTTATTACTTCTCGCGTCGAAGTCGTTTTGACTGCAAAGAGCCAAACAAAACGAGTGAAAGTATCAATCACAACGAATATATGTTTTAGTCCTTTTGCGGACTCCGTGAGAGGACCGAAGTGATCCATGTGAACAATATGGAAAGGGGTATCGGGGGTGGGGGTAATTTGCATGCTCCCCTCAGACGTGTTGGATGATGTATTCGCTATAATACACGTAAGACAGTTTTCGACGTATCGCTTAATCCTACGCCGCATAGAAACAAACCAGTAATTCGCAGATATACCCAAGAAAGTTTTCTTAGCACCACAATGAGCAGATTCATCGTGATAGATTCTTATGATGTTATGTACCATTCCCTCAGGTACTAAAAATTTGGGGCGTTCGCGATCTTTCTTATATACTAACCCTCCTATTAGTTCAAATTTTTTATGATCTTTCTCCTCCAATTCCTTAGCAAGTGCACTGATATTCGGGTCCGATAATTGCCTATATTGCAATTCTTTTTCCAACGGCAAAATATTTACTGCCGCTACAACTCGACTCAATGCATCAACATGCATCATTTTCTCACCGCTTCGATGTTCAATTTTAAATGTATAGTTTTGAAGGTGTAAAATCCAACGTGCTATGCGCGGGTTTATGTTGGCTTTATTTACGGCACATACTATAGCATTGCAATCCGAGACAACTTTAAATTCAGTACCGGCTAAATAGATATGAAATCTTTCAACTGCCTTCACAATGGCAAGCATTTCAAGCTCAAATGAATGATATTTGTTTTCAGCGTTATTCGTCGCCTGACTATAGTAAGCTACCGGTGCTAATGCTCCTGTTTCTTGTTTTTGTAAGAGTATAGCTGCTAATGCGATGGAACTAGCATCCGTGTGTAATTCCATGGGTAGATCTGGACGATAAAGTCTTAAAACCGGATATTTAGAAAGCTCTGACTTTAACAATTCAAAGGCTTTAACACATGTTTCGTCAAATACGAATTTAACGTCCTTTTTAAGTAATCTATGCAATGGTTTAGCTTTGACTGAATATTCTGCAATAAACTTTCGAAAATAATTTACTAGACCCAAAAATCTTTGCAAATGTTTTACAGAGGAAGGAATTGGGAAGCGTTTTATCGCCTCGACATGACGTTCGCTTAAAGTGACGCCTGAATCTGACACTATATAACCTAGATACTCAACCGAATGTTTAAGAAACTGACATTTTTTAAAATTTATTTCAAATTTGTATTGCTTTAATAATAGCATTGTTTCTTTTAATATTGTTAAATTCTCACTCACGGTTTCGGAAGGAATAAGGATGTCATCCATGTAGACTAAAATTTTACCATCGCGAATTAAAGGCTGAAGAATGTAATTAATTCTTTTTTGAAACTCTGCTGGGGCCTCACAATATCCGAATGGAAGACGTAAATATTCAAATTGCCCTTCGGGCGTAGCAAATGCAAAAAACTTTGTGCTATCTGGATGAATTTTAATTAAATGAAACCCGTCTTTTAAATCAATTAAGGGGGGAACCCCACTTGCAGCGCGAAAAAATCGGTCATTTTCGTGAATTTTTTTAACGCAAACTACTAAACTTTTTTAAAAGATCAATATATCATCTTAAAGTACATACATTGAACACCTTTCAGTAATTTTTTTATTGAAAAATATTTCATGGTTGCTGTACAAATGGCTGTCAAAGAACGTATGTTGAAATTTATACATTTTGCGGTGACCAACATTGCGACGCACAGGATCATCCGAAACACAAAATTTTAATGGGTTTAGTTAAATAACAACATAAACTAGTCTTTAATCGATGGATTTAAAAAAATAATCATTTTTGACAAAATGGCGGACAGTCAAAGTCAATGGTACGATATTCACTGAAAAAAAAACGGTCGTCTTTTGGCTATAAAACGGGCAATTTTTTTCGAAAAATAAAATCGAACGATTAAAGACTACGTTTTTATGTATTGAATAAGCCTGCAAATTTTCAGAAAGATCGGATCAGTAGTTTCCGAGTAATTTTGGTCACCGATTTTAAAAATGCTATTTCGAGAAAAACGCGTTTAAAGTTTCAACTTCAGTTTACACGAAGAAAACAATTTTTTTCTTAAAACTTAGAGTCATCTATTCCGGGTTCATACAGTAGCTCTTCCACCGTTGATGCCGCTTCTAAAAATTCAATTTGCTACTGTCTTCTCTTCATTCGTCCTTCGCGAGCGCGGCAGACGGCAGACTAACTAGTTCTCTACGCAACGGATTCTTCTCTTTCAACGCTCATATCTCAGTCAATTTTGCTCGGATCGATTTGAAATTTTAAGGACGTATTCTCAGATATTTATACTTCAAAAAAAAATGCAAAAAACAAAATCGATTTTTTTCAAAGTTACAAGTGGGGTTCCCCCCTTAAGGTAAAAACCTTTTTATTTCCTAATCTTGACAAATGATCTTCAATTACTGGGAATGGGTATTTTTGCTTGACTACCCGATCGTTGAGAGGTCTTAAATCCACACATAATCTCAAACGTCCATCCTTTTTCCTTACCGGCACAACTCTTGCACAGTAAGGGAACTTGCTTACTTTAATAATACCGCGATTCATAAGGTCGTCGGTAATTTCGCGAATCTGTAACCGCTCGTTATATGCAAATCGACGCGGAGCATATGCGTATACAGAATTATCTTTGAGCGTTACCTTAATATTATAATCATCCTCGATAGTTGTTACCGAGGTACTATGCACCTCCTCTATAATCGATTGTAACTGGATATCGACTTCGTCTCCAAAATCAGTACTGGGAATGGCGTTCATCGTGACATTAGAATCCGTTATTTCCAGTACATCAGCCGATGCAACCTCAGCCAATAATTGTAACATATTAGCTTCCTTTTTAGCTGCTGGATTAAACATTAAAGACAGACCATTGTCGGCAAAAAGTCTCGTCCTAAGACCACATGGGTAGACCATGAGTCATATTTTATAATCTGAAAATTAACCTTAAAGGTGGAATTAGCAAAATCCTGTAAACCAATCACAGTAGAGTATGACCCTATGGTATCAATTGTTGAACCACTTAATGACTTAAAATTACTATCGGACTTCTTAATAAATTGTGCCTTCTGGCTTAAAAAAGAATTAAAAACTGAATATACAATGAACGACGCAGGGCTGCCTGTATCAATTAATGCTGTCAGGCAACATTCTAACCCATCATAGAGTTTATCTCCGCAATGGCATCATTGGTTTCCAGCTTCTGTAAGGTTTCTTTGGTGACACAGCCCACTTGCGTTGATGGCCCTTTTGTTTCCGCTACCTTAGGTGTTGGTTTCGCAGACCCTTGGTTGGAAGTTGTAACCGCCGTTTCTTCCTTTTTCTTTAATAGCTTTAAACAGCGATCCTTCGTATGGCCTACTGCCTTGCAGTAATAACATGTAATTTCGTCGTTGGACTTCGTTGGTTGATTGTCTTTTGAGAACGTTGAAGTTTTCCCCTTTTCTTTCTTGAATGAAGTTGAAGAATCTCTTCCTATAGATGGTCCACAAACAGATGCAATTTTGTCCATCTTTTGTAGAAATTCGTCTACCGTAGTGACCTCTAAAACAGCGGCCGCGTTGCGAAGTGACAGACTGTTTATTCCATTGATAATAAGCTGTATACGATCCTGCTCAGGCAGTTGCAGGTTATTCATTAGCTTGAGCTTTTGTAAAGCGTATTCGTGAAATGATTCCTTTTGAGTATTCCATCTTCGCTCTTCCACTTTTTGCAAAGCTATATGGAACGGAATGTATCTTTTAAAACGCCTTGTAATTGCCTGTTTGAAAATATTCCACGAACTGTTTATCTGTCCATTGTCTAAATCAAACCAGTCGCGAGCGTTTTCTGATAGTTTGCTCGACGTTGCAAGAAGTTTTACTCCCTCATTAACGCCATGGATCGTGGCCACATATTCTATTTTGCGAATCCATGATTCGATGTCTTCGTCTTCAGATCCATGAAATGCTGGAATCTGATTTGCTAATAACTTGACTGCTTGCGCCGACGTATAGGTCCCCAATATTTCGGGCCCATCTATCGTTGACGATGTAGGGGGCGATTCCGCCGTTTCTACCATCCTCTCAAATCCCAAACTAGCTGTGATAGGCACTGGTTTGTTTGAATTTACCGTTACTGGAGACATAGGCAAAGCGACGCTTCTAACTGCGGCAAAATTGCCATTGTCCGTTTCCGCCGTATTTTGGAAAGCGGATTGTTGCAATGTTTGCAATCCTGATAAAATTGTTATCATGGTCTCCTGCATGGTGGATAGCACTGAAGTTAGCCGATCCTCTGTTGAAGATTCATTATTTCGTTTATTTTGCACCGATTTGTTGGCACACGGAGGAGCGGAAGCACTTGTCTCCTGCTGTTTCTCAAAGTTAATTAGATCACGAGGGGCATTTCGAAATGTGTCATAAATTGATCAATGCATTCTGATCGCGAACTCGAGATCGGTAAATTAAATTTGGCGAGCTCAGAATGTAGCTCATCCATCGTGAGTCTTTCTAGCCTTTGGCGTTCCATTGTTCGACAGAGTCAAATTCACACTAGATTATTGTTCACGGCAAGCCTTAATGGCTAACAAACACGAACCGTGGACACGCGGTCGCGGGAAAAACTGACGCTGATTTCACAGCAAGCCGCAATGGCGAACAAACACGAACCGTGGACACGCGGTCGCGGGAAAAACTGACGCTGATTTCACAGCAAGCCGCAATGGCGAACAAACACGAACCGTGGACACGCGGTCGCGGGAAAAACTGACGCTGATTTCACAGCAAGCCGCAATGGCGAACAAACACGAACCGTGGACACGCGGTCGCAGGAAAAACTGACGCTGATTTCACAGCAAGCCGCAATGGCGAACAAACACGAACCGTGGACACGCGGTCGCGGGAAAAACTGACGCTGAGGACTTACAGGAAATCCCACTTCTGAGATTGTAGAGGAAATCTGCTAGGATTGTTGTCAGGATAAACCTAGGATGGGAGAGGGCAAGAACTCAGACGTCTTTCACTATTAAATCGGTGTATTATGTCCGACTACAAAAGGCGCGTTTACGCTATATCCGCCATTATTCTTAACTTAACTCACCTAACTTAACTCAAAAACTCAAGGGGCCAATCATGGCCTTGTCTCACAAGAGACAACGGGATGACCAATGCGGTCACAGTTTAGCTAAGCGCATGCGCAGTATGACAACGCCACACGGGCCTGTTACCCGAACTAGGGCACGAGGGACGGTGGTGACTAGACGTCCCTTACAATACTGTCTTCTTTTTTATTTACAATTCAGAGAGAAACAAATGAATTTCTTCTTTTCAGCAAAACGGGGAAGTCGAGGACGTGGAGGACGTGGACAAAGTCGAGGACATGGACATGGACGCGGTAGAGCATCAAAAGTAATACATATTAGTATGTAATTGTTGTACAAGACTGAAATAATATATGTTTTATGTTTTATATATATATATATATTATTATATATGTACTAGAATAATATATATTTTATAATAAACGTGTCTCCAAGTAAATAAATAAATAATATATCATTTTCATCCCACCACTTCCCTGGTCGACGATGGTAATTAATAAATCTGAAAATAAAAACAACACAGAATCAATTCTTTTCTAAACAAATAGTAATAGAGATTTAGAGATTACAAAACTTATATCTATAACAATATTGAAGAGAAAATATTTTAATGCCAGAAGCGTGCTTGTTGGTTTTAACACAAACTCATTAAATCAGGAAGATCAAAATGTGAGACTTCACTTCCTATTGCATTGTATACACTTTCTTAAGGGTGCGTTCCGAGTTACGCATGAAGCGCGTAGACTGCATAGAAAGTCGTTCCGAATTAACTATTGCGCGCTTCGAAAGCGCTTCAAGAG
>NW_017276341.1:11083-14554 GCF_001594065.2 Cyphomyrmex costatus | reverse complement strand
GATTTCTGATCCTTCCAAAAATCTGAAAATTTTATAAAATTCTTTTTATAATCTTGTGTACGAAAGATGTTGCAATAAATTATTACAAAAGTAACGAAAATTTAAACGTTACCGAAAAAGCAAAATGACTCACCTTTCAACAATACAAAGAAATGTCTTGAAAACATTGGACATTAAATTATATATCATTAATTAATACATTTACTGTGTGTTAAACGTGCTTATACATAAGTCTTATCTTTGACTGACATTTTAGTGTTACAATAATCTAAGTCATCGCAAGTATTTTGATATTTTTAACAATTTATGATTTTGTCTTCGATTTCCTAACTCGATCGAATTTAGATTTAAATTACTGTTATTCAAATGCTTCTCATCTCTTTTCCGTTTCGTCGAAATTGTCAGTTGCAATGCATTATCTTCAGTTTAATCGGAGCCTCCCCAGCCGCACGAACCCCGCGCACCCCTTCAAGGCGAACAACCTTCTTCCCAGGCCTTCCAGGGATTCCGCCCCCGTCCCCGGATAAAACCGGCACCACGGGAGCGGAAAGCGACCGCTGGGAGAGCGCTTCATCGATACGCTTCCTCCACGCCGCACGTCGACGCGCAGAGCGACCAAGGCCCCTGGCCGAGGCAGCCCCCTCAGCCGCGGAAGGCCGGGAGACAGAACTCCCAGCCTCCGTAGCCGGACGAGCCGCCTCCACCCGGGCCAGCCGCCTGTCTAAACTGGCCAGCGTCGTGTTGATCAAGGCAAGGGCCTCCAACACGTGGGGGTCCCTCGCCGAAGAAGTCGACACGGTCGGAACCGACTGAATCGGAGCCGGGGTCGGATCCACGGCCATGGGCGTCGCGGCGTCGCTCTCACCGATAAGGGCCAGAGCGGCAGCCGCGTCCGCACTCACGGCCGAAGGGCCCTTCCTCAGCCTCTTCTCTAGGAACTTGATGAGTCTGTCCTTCAAGTCCATATCCGACCGCATCAGGCGCATCTTATCGTTGAGGCGCCTGTTTTCCTCCAAAAGGGCCGAGGCACGATCCGCGTCAAACGCAATCGTATCGCTCCTGCCCATAGCCCTGTTGGCCAACAACATAGTCGCCTCCCTAGCCAGATGAATGACCATTTTCATGCGGCCACTGATCGAGCCTTGCAGCCCAGCCGCACGGGCACGAGAGGACTCAGCCTCCGCAAGAAAATTATCTGCCATGTTGGCAACCTCAATGGTAGAGGCGAAATTCAGCTCCGCAATCTTCTTATCCACCTCCGCCCTCTGAAGCGGGGTGAAAAAGGCCGAAGATGGAATCCGCACCCTCCTCAGAGGAACAGAGCCAGGAGGTCTTGGCTCGACCCCCTCCTCATCGCTCGAGACGATCGTCTAACGACGCGAGCGGCCCTAAAACCCTCCATGGGCACCCCCCGAACACGGGTGGTGATAGAGGTGTCCGATCCAATCGAGGGGGACCTGAAGGGACCCGTCCCATCAAGCCTGGGTCTCCCTCTCGCCCTCTTTCGCTTAGTCCCAAACTTCTTAGGAGAAGGGACTGAGGGAGCGACACCGGAGGGACCAGCAACAGGCTCCGAGACACCGGACGCCACTGCTGCCGATTCGACCTCCATATCAGCATACCCCCCCTCCCCGTCAGAAGACGACAAAACTATGGGTGATCCGACGGGCTCCGTCCCGCCGACCAAAGCCTGAGACGCGTCAGAGTCCGCATCAGGATTAATGTCCTGATGGGCCTGAGCGAGTACCTCCCCATTCGAATCCACGCCCCCCGTCATCCGCAAAGGGGACGCAGTGGGCGCTTCCTCCACCTTCACGACCTGAGATGGAAGCACAACGGCTCGAATAGCGTCGACGTCAAAAACTGACGACGCCAACACCGAGGAAAACGCCGAAACCCCGGAGTCCATGAGCCTACGCAAGGCGATCAGATCCCCTCCGTCCCTGTGATAAAAGGGTACGAACGTACCATCAGGAAACCGGTACAAGGCGAAAGGTTCGCAATAGGGATACCCCTTGAGCTCACCCTCGATAAAAAACTCGTCCCTCTTTCGACCTATCGGTTCATCGTAGACCTCGGTGATGATGCCGGGATGACGCATCTCTCTCCAAACCAAGGTCCACGACGGATCAGGAACGCGGTTTTCCCTCAGGACCGCCAAGGTCGCAGGCGCCCCGAGGTCCCACCGTTTCGTGCTCCACGCCAAATCACCCTCTCCGCCAGACTCCGAACAAGAGGGAGGCTCATCACCCCCACCCCTCAAACGGAGCACCAGAGACGGAGCAGAAAGCTCCGGCAACCATGTCTTCGCAGACGCATCCCTGGAACTCCCGGTGCCTGCGGGGCACACCGGGGAGGGGGGGTCCTCCAGCCGCAGGATGACGACATGAAGGGGCCCTGAAGTGCGACCCCACGCCGGCCGCTGAGGGATCCGAAGCCCTCTGCGGCGGTAAACGTCGTATCAATATCATTTACCATTATGAAATCCGTCCGTTGGGTATTTTACAAGCCCCCAGGCCGGGTTTACAGTTTTCCTTCTGAGCCGCTAGCGAGGTGATCACTCCCACCTCATACTGCCCGCCGGCCGCGCACCATAGCCAACGTGCAGGGGGACTTTTATAGAGGTCCAGCTCGCAGCCCGAGATTCCTCACCCAAAGGCGAGTCCTCCCGGGCCCCCGATTCGTGTTCCCATAGAGTGTCGCCCGCCCCGCCCACCGAACACCCAAGGGTGCCAACGAACGGCCGGCGAGGCGGGCGACCCCCAGCGGGGTGCAGAACACGAATTGCGGTGACATCGGGTTCGTGGGTTCGTCATACCCAACCGAGGAGAGCTCCCGGAGCCCCCTAACGCCCGGAGGACGTCAGGAATGGCCCCAGGAGGTCCCCGGCCCTGCGACCAAGCTAACAGAATCTAATCTAAGATGCGACAACATTTTGTTATAATCGACAACATGAATGACTGATTTACACGCTCCCGAATCAACTTCCATAATGAACGCTTTGTCTTCAATTTGCAGCTTTACTTTCAGACTTTCGTTTCCTTTAACCCTCGGACTGGGATGTACTTGATATAATTCGCCTCCTGCATTATACTGAATTTCGTCTTCAACTGTTTCCTATAGTAAGCCCAACTCCAGTGAATCCTCTTCCGTAGATGGATTGACATTTTCCACCGATTCTCTCTCCTCTTCAGTCTTTAGTTTATGGATATTATTCCTGCATAATGGAGATTTTGCGGTATGCCCCGTTTTATTACACGCAAAACATTTCCAATTAATAGCTGGGCAGAGATTGTCGTCAATATGTATACGGAGGCACCTCTTGCACTTTGGACGATTGTATTGCTGATTATAACTCGCTTATTCTTTTGCTTGATTACGTGGTTCCCTTGCCTGATTTTGCATAAATCTTCTGGCTTGATTTGTGTTCTCTTTCGATTTGTGTCCATATTGGTGTTTCAACTTATTAAT
>NW_017276341.1:7251-7862 GCF_001594065.2 Cyphomyrmex costatus | reverse complement strand
ACATTATAAACGTGGAAATGGCATTGTAAGAGTCAAACGAAAAGAAAATTAACAACAAATTAATACATATATTCTAAAATGAACTTATAAAAATTTACATAAATGTAACGATTAAAAAAACAGATGTTAAATTATATTACTAGTTTCGACCACCAAATCTGGTCCTCTTCAGATGAAACACTTAACGTTGAGATGTACATAATTATGGACAAACATCAATACAAAAGAAAATCTTGTGCATAGTTAAATATATAACTAAAAACAATAAATGAACATATACTAATTAAAAGATTGTAATCTTAAATTCTAAGAATGAAAATTAACGATGCGCAAAACATACCAAAAAATTTGCAAATCTATGCGTGAAAATATTAGTTGGTCCGTGTATCCATATATTTACAAAAATAGTCATAATGATAATTGTCACACAATAAAAAAACAGTAAAAAATTTTTTCTTTAAAAAAACTTATGTCAGAAATATTACAAAACTGTCGAAGTACATCTTGAGATAAAAAGTAATACATGGAACACGTCAAACATCCTCAACGGACCAATTCCAACTAAATAACGACCGGCAACAACTGATACAGAAAGATCAAATTTTGTTTAT
>NW_017276341.1:4242-7074 GCF_001594065.2 Cyphomyrmex costatus | reverse complement strand
ACCACTTGTGTTTTACTTTTTAATTTGGTAGAATTTAACTTGGCGCCGACTGTTGATATCAAATCTTGTATGCAAATGATAAATGTCATTAAAATTAAGTAAGTAATAAGGTAGAGTAACTTGGCGCCGACTATTGATATCTTTTAATTGATATCTTTTATACAAATCTTTTATACAAATGATACATGTCATTGATTTAAGTAAATAAGGGTAATATCACGTAGGTTTTTAAAGATGGTTCTACTAAATAGCAAATGTGATTGGTCAGTTTCACAGTTGATTAAGTAATTGACGTTGGTGAAACTGGCCCAAATGGTTTTTTGATCAGCAGCATCCACTCTTAGCGCTTTTTTCTACCTTTTTTTTAAAAAGGTAAGTTTATATATACATACAAATGATACATGTCATTAGAATTAAATGAGTGTAAGGATGGTACCTGTTAGATCTTTAGCGATAGAATTTTTAAATACTAGTTAATTGAACGATATATTTTATGGGAAAAATCCATATCATATAATCTTTTATACAAATGATAAATGTCATTAAAATTAAATAAGTAATAAGGTAGAATTTAACTTGGCGCCGACTATTGATACCAAAACTTTTATACAAATGATACATGTCATTAAATTTAAGTAAATAAGGATATCACGTAGGTTTTTAAAAAAGATGGTTCTACTAAACAGCAAATGTGATTAGTCAGTTTTACAGTCGATTAAGTAATTGACGTTGGTGAAACTGGCCGAAATGTTTTTTGATTAGCAGCACCCACTCTTAGCGCTTTCTTTACCTTCTTTTTAAAAAATAGGTAAGTTTATAAAGATAGTACCAAATGGGTTTTACTTTTTAATTTAGTAGAATTTAAATAATAATATGGTTTTTTACATGGGTTTTTAAAGATAGAATTTAACTTGGTATAACCAACTCAAAACCGGAAGTTCAAAAAAAATTAGAGTAAAGATAGTATTACATGTTTAACATACACTTCAAAATCTTGAATCAAATATAGTGTTCTAGGTGAGAGATCAAACTATAACGGTTTTTTATATTTTAAAAACCCATAAGATATCCATATTAATTTTAAAATTCTTATACAAAACTATTTTAACGTAATACATTTTATTAATGAAAGATAATGAAATGGAAATGAATATATACAAGTACATGTTCGAGTTAGTATTACATACGTATAATCAAATACGATGTTAATAAACGTAATAAATTTTTTTGGTATAATGTTATTACGAAATTGATTATCAGAACAATCCTTTCTTACAGTATTAAATATTAATTGGAATAATAATTTGTAAACGTATACTCATGAAGATATACGTGATTGAAAACTGGTTAACTTACATTCCAAAAGCTTGAACTAGGTCAGAGATCAAACTATAACAGTTTTGCATATTTTAAAAATAAATTACAAAAGATCAGTATTAATTTTAAAAAAATTCTTATGCCAAATTGTCTATTTTAACGTAATACATTTTATTATTGAAAGATAATGAAATACCATGAGAAATGACTCATATATTATTGAAGGTGCCAGTTTAAAGTAACATACATCAACAGTTCCCAACTTACCTCATTATGTATGCCAAGGTTTTTTACCATTTCATTATCTTCCAATAATAAAATGTATTACGTTAAAATAGACAATATGGTAAGACAGTTTAATACGATTTCTTTTGAAATTAATACTGATTTTTTTTGATCCATTTTTGAGATATAGAAAACTGTTATTTTGATCTCTCATCTAGAATATTATATTTGATTCAAGATTTTGGAGTACATAAGAATTCTTTTGAAATTAATACTGATCTTTTGTGATTCATTTTTGAAATATAGAAAACTGTTATTCTGATCTCTCACCTAGAACACTATATTTGATTCAAGTTTTTGGAGCTCACATGTGTATGAGTTAACCAGTTTTCAATCACGTGTATCTTCATAAGTATACGTTTATAAATTATTATTATAATTAATAATTAATATTGTGAGGAACGCGATTATTCTATTAATCAATTTTGTAATGACATTATATCAAAACACTTATTATGTTATACTAGAATCTTTTTCAGACCATACAATTGATAAACAATAATAAACAAGAAGAAGAAGCCAATAACGGTCGAAGCTGGATCACAGTGCTTATTATAATTGTGTGAATTTTACATGCTGCGTAGGTAATCCCTTCAAAATTCGCGACGCTGATAGTTTTTCAGCATTGACCTATACATACTTATTACCGCAGCAATATCACTTAGTTAAATTGACAAGCAATCTAACAATTTTGATGCTTATAGCATCTTATGGATCTTAATAATATGTTGAAAGACATATATTAAGATTTAACGATGTGATGTTAAAGTAATGATAAATTAAAATATGTGAAAAATAAGATTGCGAAGAATATCACTTATTACCTTCATTAGCGTATTTGATTATATATATGTAATAGATTTTGACTTTGGAATTAATATCACTTCCATTGCATATATTATCTTTCAATAATAAAATGTATTATGTTAAAATATTTTAGAGAACATCAATGTAAACATACTAGAGAAGCACCATTCGGATACCATCACCAAGAAAGAGAAATCATAATAAAATTGTTAATACTGAACATTAGAAAAAAACATACAATAACGAACCTGAAGTCATATCACAGATAGAACACACTTTGTATAATTAACTTTATAATAAACGTACATAAAAATGGATAAATATTCTTCTTTTACATCATTTATGCTTCTTTCTAATATTTAGTATTAAGAAATATATTGATTTCTCTTTCTTGGTAATGGTATCCGAACGGTATTTTTCCAT
>NW_017276341.1:3182-3652 GCF_001594065.2 Cyphomyrmex costatus | reverse complement strand
TACTGATCTTATGTGATTCATTTTTGAAATCTAAAAAACTGTTATTTCTATCTCTCACCTAGAACACTATATTTGATTCAAGAGTTTGGAGCACATGTGTGTGAGTTAACCAGTTTTCAATCACGTGTATCTTCATAAGCATACATTTACAAAATATTATTATAATTAATAACTAATATTGTGAGGATACTTTATTACCACATGAAAAATGACTCATATAATATTGAAGGTGCCAGTTCAAAGTAAACATACATAAAGTATATATTCTTTTGTTGCATATATACAAAATAATAATGATTTAACATTATTATTATAAACATCTAGTGTGCATGTGTTGTTAAATCATTATTACGTATATATGCAACAAAAGGATATACATTTTATGAATGTTCACTTTGAACTAGCACCTTCAATGATATATCAGTTTGTTTTCTAACGTTGAAAGTGTCGGTTGCATTGCATTACCTTCA
>NW_017276341.1:0-1972 GCF_001594065.2 Cyphomyrmex costatus | reverse complement strand
TTTTGATACCACTCTTATTTAGGGCAACATTATTGTCGACAAGCTTTGCATTAGTCACATCCAAGATTATAGCACTGGCATCAAGAACTTTCAATGTACTCGGATCTAATGTTTTTATATTATTATCGTTTTATGGTATTTCCTCCTCCAAATTGAACACCATTTTGATCAATTACTTCTAAATTGTGTACCTGCAAAATATATAAATAATTTAAATAATTTCAATCATTTTTTTCAGAAATTACGTTTTTAGCATATTTGATTATTGATTATATGTAATAGATTTTATTGGTATAATGTTATTACGGAATTGATTATCAGAACAATCCTTCTTCACGATATTAATTATTAATTAGAATAATAATTTGTAAACATATACTTATGAAGATATACGTGATTGAAAACTAGTTAACTTACCCCAGATAGCACAAGGATGTCCATTGTGCGTTCAATGGACATCCGCTTTTGGACATTGGGATGTCCATACGAAGTCCAAATTAAGTCCGACGAATGTTCAATGGACATCCATGGGATGTACAATATTCACAACTTTGTACGTCCATAAAACGTTTGAAATATATCCAGTTGTGGACTTATTATATATTAATTTTGGACCTATTTTGGACATCTTTTCAACATTAAATTTTTAATAAAATGTACTCAATATTACTACTTTGCTAATTAATTTTTGCTTGAAATTGTTTGTCGTTTTTTATGAAAAATATTCGTTGTAATTGGAATCACTTTTAAGTCATGCTTCCTATTGCAACGAATATTCTTCATAAAAGTTAAACAATTTTAAACAAAAGTCCATTGATGAAGGTCTTTTAGTGACATATGTATGTAATTATTTTTTAATAAACTTTTATTACAATATTTTTACGATTTTCACAATTTTGAGAACATTACTTTCGCATAGGAAGGCACGCGTAAACGATTATAATTCTTTGAGATTCCATTATTCTAGTCTTCTATTTTGTTCTTGTTCTTCTTGGTTTGTAATCTTTTTTTTTTCATTTGCATCCGACCTTTCTTTTGCTCTCCTTAGCCACCACTTTTTAATGGATTCTTCTAAATCCTTTTGTGTAAATGTTGCATTGTATGCTTCTCCTGCAGCTAAAATATATATAAGGTAAAAAAAATTAAAATATTTTTAAGTCAATTTATTATTTATTTCAGAAATTTTTGACTTATTACCACATTTGAAGTTGCTTACTTATCGACGTTTCGCAAACATTCTTCATACGATTAATAGACTTTCTGATATATTTATAATATCAATTGCTGCAATCTTAAGCTCATTTCCTACTCCGATATATGTAAGATCGTTTAAATATGATCTTAAAATGTTATATAATTATTTCACTGACTGATGAATAAAATCTAAAAGATTATCTTTGTGAAACCATACTTATGTATATAAATGAATTTAAATAGCTGTAAGGTCAAACTATATAAAAATTCTGAAAGAGCTTAATTGATTTGAAGCAAACTGCAATCTTTACGAAACGTCGACAAGTGAATAACTCAAAACCGGGTATAATCTGAAAATCTAGAAAAAATAAACAACCGTGGGAGATATTAATTTTTAATTATTTAAAAATAAAGTTAATCGCTTACCAATTAACATTTCTGTTAATTTCAGTTTATGAAATTTTAGTTTGTATTTCTTCCCCAACCAACTGTATTTTTCTGCCAATTTATTACTTAAGATCTGACTTAAGTTTCGTTTAATAAATTCATAAGAATGTTTTCCACCAATACGCGATGCTTGTGTAACCTGCAATATATACGTGTTAATTAAACATTTAAATTTCATATAATACATTTAATCTGGAGACACGGTAGTGTCTCGGCGCTAAGCCAAGCGCGCGACACTGCCATGCCTCCTTTACGCGACAAGGAGAAATTTCCGGGTCGAGATGATCAGATCTCAGTAACGGCTGAACCGATCAAGTTCTACATACGCTCA
>NW_017276340.1:0-271 GCF_001594065.2 Cyphomyrmex costatus | reverse complement strand
TTAATATATTATTTCTTGGTTATGGCGCAATTGTCACTTGTGCAATTTAGCACTCGTGACACTTTGTTACATGCCTTTATGGTATATTAGTATTATGTAATGATTTCAGTTTTTTAATATTAATGAAATTATTGCGAGTTAAATCGATTTTTTACTGTAATAAGTAGTGCCATCATAATTTATAATCTACATAAAATTATTATTATGGTATAGAGCGTGTAAAAGACTTAGTGGTTATTTTGCAATACATATGTGTAGAGGAATAGTAAAG
>NW_017276339.1:0-242 GCF_001594065.2 Cyphomyrmex costatus | reverse complement strand
AGGTGCAAATTCAAAATGAACATACATACATATAAGTAACACAGATTACAATTTGCATATTACGGTTTTCTAAAAAATTTCTGCAATGTAATTCTTAGTGCACAAAATATAAAAGTCGGTTATTGAGATTTAATTTGAAATTTATTTAATTTATACTAGCCCGTGCAATGAAAAATAATTGCTTGTAATTCCAGAGTACCAATCTGTTAATGACTCGGAAAAAGAACATGGCGGCCTGCTCT
>NW_017276338.1:0-552 GCF_001594065.2 Cyphomyrmex costatus | reverse complement strand
TCTCGGGACTTAAAAATTGTTTAAAAAATTAAAAAATTATTTTTAAGATCAGAACTCTTCGGACGGCGTTAGAATACATCCGTAGCTACACGAAAAGTATAATATCTCCTTCAGAACTCGTTGATTTCGACCAGCGTCTCATACATATACCCTGGAAAGCGCTTTTCTCGGGACTTAGAAATTGTTTAAAAAATTAAAAAATTGTTTTTAAGATCAGAACTCTTCGGAAGGCGTTAGAATACATCCGTAGCTACACGAAAAGTATAATATCTCCCACAGAACTGTTTGATATCGACCAGCGTCTCATACCTGTATCCTGAAAAACGCTTTTCTCGGGACTTAAAAATTGTTTAAAAAATTGAAAAATTATTTTTAAGATCAGAACTCTTTGGAAGGCGTTAGAATACATCAGTAGCTACACGAAAAGTATAATATCTCCCACAGAACTGTTTGATTTCGACCAGCGTCTCATACATATACCTTGAAAAGCACTTTTCTCGGGACTTAAAAATTGTTTAAAAAATTAATAAATAACTTTTATCATCGGAACTC
>NW_017276337.1:1334-2845 GCF_001594065.2 Cyphomyrmex costatus | reverse complement strand
ATACATATTATAACATGAAGTATTATATATTCAGCCTGGTTAAATTTAAGGTTTTAAACAGCTCTTTTTTCGGAATGTATACAAATTCATCTTACGGAAAATTTATCGAGCGTAATATATATATATGATTGAATGACATTCTGATTTATTTCTTTAATATATTGCCGGTGTCTTTCATTCATTTTATCTTTAAAAATAAACTAAATTATGCAATATTTACATCTCAAATTGGATTTATCTAAATATTATTACAAATATTTAAAAATTTTAATCTGACAGAACTGTTGAGTTATGGCGAATGATATATTAGAGCAATGATATTATACCATTATTGTCTAATGTTTTCACAATTTGCCTATCAGATTAATTAAACATGTTAATTAAATATCAAGGTACTTTATTTCACTGCATGCTTGAACTATAGTGTTTCGCAATTCGCAAATCATAATTCAAGAAAATTTTCAAAAAATTAAGTAAAGAGAAATGTGTTAATAATATGGTTCAATAAATTTGAAAACACGAATAAAGGAAGAGAGTTATGAGTCAAAGATCAAAACATTAAGCGTTTCGTCCTGGCTCCCACTACTGAACTCATCAGTACTGTAATGGAAGCCAGGACGAAGCTCTTAATGTTTTAATCTTTGGCTCGTAGCCCTCTTCCTTTATTCGTGTTTTTAAGTAAAGAAATTATGTGTACATTTTTCAAGCAATAATTTTTGAAATATAAAGAATTAAATATAAGCAATTACAGAATATATATTTAAATGGTCATTTGACTATGAATTATGTAACTACGTGATAGTATTAGTAAGCGTTTCAACATTTTAATGTAATCCGCGCGTTTAAATGTAATTCATAATTGACTATATTTAAATTCTTATTATCTCATGGCCTATTGTTTAAAATAAAAATGTACAAATAACTTTTTACTTTATTTTTTGAGAATTTTCTTACTGTGTTATTTTAAGTCGCGAATTTTGAAACACCCTATATATCGTTGTAGTTAAGCTAATATAAAATATTTTTACTCTATTTTTTTACATTTCATGTATTTGTAGATATTCCTAATGATTCTGAATTAAATAAGGAAAGCTGTGTTAGACGATTATCATTCAGCTCCATTGGTAAGTGGACATCTGGGTATTGATTGTATATCTTGAAATGAGGTGAAAATTACAAAAGTGAGCAATTTACTGGAGAAAATATTTATGAGAATATTCGTAATTTGATTTCATGAACAACACTTAATGAATTTTCTCACTTTTGTATTTTTCATCTCATTTTAAGATACACAATCGACTCGTTAAAAAATAAAGTATCTTAAATTAAGGAAATAAAGGAAAAATATAAGTAAATAGTAAATGACTTTTGTATTTTAAATCAATATAATAAGATCAAAGAACATGTAAGAGCCGTTAAAATAATTAAAATTATAAATCTAGATGTAAATAAAGATATGAAATAAAATTTCTTATAAAAACAATATTATAAAAGGAAAAGGTATATATATG
>NW_017276337.1:0-259 GCF_001594065.2 Cyphomyrmex costatus | reverse complement strand
ACGCCTTGGTAAGTTATTAAATCGAGATTCTATATAAAGAGATATACGCGTGTCTTAGCACTTGCGAGAATTTACGAATATCGATAGACCTCTAATGGCTGGTCGACGTAGTAATATTCTTCGCAATATTCATCCAAAGTAAGAATAACGTCCTACTAATAATTAACCAATATACGTGGTCACCCCAAATTTGCGAGCCGAATAATCGTCGATCTTGAAACGCAATTCTAATAATCCGAATATACTAAATCTGGAAAAA
>NW_017276336.1:0-627 GCF_001594065.2 Cyphomyrmex costatus | reverse complement strand
CGGCTCTTCAACATAATTCAATAAATAATATCTAATAGTAATGAAGAGATACGTTTTGTATGTGTTGGATATTCAATTTACCGACCTCTGTCCTCTCGTAATATCACCGATGGCGCTTCATACTTCCGTTATAGCGCTCCTATCGCTGTACCCTTCCGGCATCACTACCGTGAGCCGCCATCAACTTACTTGCTCGTGCATATTGTACACGTCGCGTTTGGCAGATTGCCTCTTTGTGTTTTTGATAAATATATCTCTTTAATCACACGATCCTTCGTTGCTGTGTTTATACGGACCTTATCCCACTCCTGTTTAACAGGTTATGGGCCCAGAATTCGCGTAAGGTCGAACAAGCGAGAAGTTACGAAAAGATCAATCAAGCCGTGCACGAAAAGTGTCGTACATACGGAACTGTGCCGTGCATGAAAAGTGTCGTACATACGGAACTGTGTGGAGACGCCGAGTGTAAAACGCGTTGAGCGAACGAAATTCTGGAAACGCCGTGCATGAAAAGTGTCGTACATACGGAACTGTGTGGAGACGCCGAGCGTAAAACGCGTTGAACGAACGAAATTCTGGAAACGCCGTGCATGAAAAGTGTCGTACATACGGAACTGTGTGGAGACG
>NW_017276335.1:15581-16021 GCF_001594065.2 Cyphomyrmex costatus | reverse complement strand
TAATCGCTTTTTTGTTTACTTACGAATTGACTCTCATTGTCCTTTACCTTGTTTTAATTATTAACATTTTCATTAATTTTTTTTGTTAGTATTGAGTAAAAACGAGCAATTTAAGACTAAAAAATAAGAGTATGTATAATAATATATATTTATATTAAGCTGAAATATATATCAGGAAAAAAAATTTAATAAAATATGGGTACTAAAACATCGAAAAATAAATAAATCCCATAAAAAAACCTTTTTTAAAAAAAAGAAAAAAACATACGCCAAGTGCATATAAAAGATACTGAACTTCTTGATCAAAAACAGATATGAGATAAATATAATTGACCAAGTGTATTCTTCATTACGCCAGTCACATAAGACAGACCGAAAGTGACTATAATTGTCAACTGGATTATAGTGAAGAAAAAACTTGGCGTGCCCGGGTCGCATTA
>NW_017276335.1:12651-13737 GCF_001594065.2 Cyphomyrmex costatus | reverse complement strand
CGTCCTCCCCCTCCCCTGCCGTGACGTAGACCCCCTCGCGCCTCGGGTTCCCCTCGCCCCTCACCCCCCCCCTCAGAGGACCTGGATTAGAATCCCCTTATATACTCTACTTTTAACCCTTATTTTTTGAAAAAAAAATTTCATAATTTTTTTCTGAAAGTGTTTTCTGAAGCCATAACATATTTTTTTCAATAAAATTGATCGTGCCGTTTTCGTGAAAATGAATTTTTTCTATTTTTGGTTTTGCCCCCATAACTCCCAAAAAAATAATTTTTATGGGATAATACTTTGGAAATTTCATTTACATATAAATACCTAAATTCTCTGAAAATTGCAACAAAATTGGCCAAGGCCGCACGCATATGCTTATCCTGCTATACTCTTTTCATGTTTTTCAATTCGTTCTTTATATATAAAAATTACCAAACGCACAGAAACTCAAAATAGTAGAGGAGTGGTCTAAATCGGACCTATTTGCAGTTTTTGTTCTCTATATGGCGTAAATAAAGTCCGATCATAAAACCAATGATGCCGTTTGAAAGATCATTTAATTCCCCCCCCCCCCCTTCATTTTTGCTTCAAACCATTTTGACGTTTTCTCTTATCTGTGTCAAACTATAATGAAAAATGTAAAAATGCATTTTCCGGTCCGATTTGGAATAGTTTCAAATCAAATCTCTCCTATTTTATGGACTTTTAAATAAAATTTTTTTAATGTTTTCAAACAAAATTAAAGTTGAAGGACTCTTTATATGAAAATAATAATTAAAACAAGGTAAAGGACAATGAGAGTCAATTCGTAAGTAAACAAAAAAGCGATTAATACATTAAAATTATAATATGAATATTTAAAGAGAAAGAATACATGAAATACTTAGCCGCTTTAAACGCACAATTAAAAATTAGAATATCAGTCAATATATAATAATATAAATAAATCGCTCGATATAAATGTAACCAGTTTCGACTCTTGGTTTGAGTCCTCTTCAGACGTTTAACAAAAATTCCTCATTCCAATATTAAGAACAACACACCTCTCACTGACTCCTCGATTTCTTTCCTCGTTACACAACATTAGCAATATAG
>NW_017276335.1:0-9017 GCF_001594065.2 Cyphomyrmex costatus | reverse complement strand
TCTCTAGATCTCGGTATCGGCTGCACCAATTTTATTCGGACTGGTCGCAATCGAAAGATACCGATGACATTATATAATAAAAGTGTTTTTAGATTTTTGATTCTGCTTTTAAATTCTGAGTAATTTTAATCTAAAGTTTCAAGATGTGAAAACTCGAGATAAAGCTAGTGGTAGCGTCGTGAATTTGACATCGACATGAACATATACACGCATCAAGTATCATGTCATCATGTCAAACGGTTATATTTTTATTTTATGCACTTGGCGTCGCGACGCTACCGCGTCGCTTGAAAAATAGAGACACTAAAATTTAAATTTAAAAAAGCATCAAAACAATTGATTATTCTATCAAAATTAATTATAATAAATCTAACGAAGATCTTAAAAATAATATAAGTTGTACTTCCATTAAATTCGCTGATGGTAACAATTACAAACACAAAAATAATAATTTAATAACAGATAAAAATAACAGAATTACTGAACTTAAAAAGTATGTTAAAGGAGAAGATAATAACTTCGATCATTTTTTCAACATTAAAATTGATCCTAGTTCATTTTCTACTAATTATAATTTTAATGAAATTAAAAACAATTGGATTATTAACACCACTAATGTAGACATTCCAGATTCTGTGAAATCAATATTACAATTAGGTCAAACATTTAATTTACATAACAAAGAGAAAACAATAACTGAATTTATTAAATGTATTGAAATTCATATTACTAAACTATCTGACAATGAAAAAAATTAATTTAAGACCAAAGCAATCACGATTTTAAATAATATTAATAGGAAAAGTAAAAACCATAATAATCTTTTAAATATTAAAAAAAAATTCAAAACAGTCAAAAAATTTACCAAAGATCACCCGGAACTATTAATTACTAGAGCGGATAAAGGAAATGCAACTGTTATTTTAGACACAGAAGAATATTATGAAAAAATGAATATAATGCTTTCTGATACTAGTACTTATATTTCAATTAATAGAGACCCATTAAGACGAATAACTAATTGAAAAAGGGAAATTCTAATAAGATTCAAAGAAAAAGGATTTATAGATCAACTCACATATAGAAAACTATTAGTAACAGATGGTGTGTTGCCGAGATCTTATAGTCTCACAAAAATACATAAGACAGGTTTTCCTCTTAGAATGATTGTGAGTAGTATTAATAGTCCTATGTATCCTTTCTCTAATTTTTTAAAAGAAATTCTTGAAAAAAGTATCACAAACACAAACTTAGGTTACACTGAAAATAGTTTCGAGTTAGTTGAAAAATTAAACGGCAAAAGGCTTGATTCTAATTATGAATTAGTTTCGTTTGATGTTGTAGCTATGTACACGAACATTCCAACTGATTTAATAAAGCAAAGTATCGATAAAAGATGGAATGCCATCACAAGATATACTTCAATTTCGTTGGAAGAATTCAAAAAAGCTTTTGAATCTTATTATTAATTCTACTTATTTTAAATTTAATAACAAATTTTATAAACAAATTTTCGGTATGCCTATGGGCTCTCCATTATCTCCGATTTTGGCTGGTTTTGTAATGGAGGATTTAGAAACAAAGATTTTTTCAACCGTAGATGTAGACATTCCGATATACCAAAGATATGTCGATGATATATTATTAGCAATCCCTAAGAATAATATTGAACAAGTTTTTAACACACACACACACACACGCACGCACGCACGCACGCACGCACGCACGCACGCACGCACACCCAACTCTTTTAACTCTTATAATAACAGAATTAAATTTATACTGGAGTAGCATTGATGATTGGATCAATTTTTTAGATGTTAGTGTTGAAAATGATAGACTTCTTTTTGATATTTATAAAAAACCGACTAATTCTGGAAGGTACCTCAACTTTTTTTCAAATCATCCAATATGTCATAAAAAGGGTGTCATAATTTCCTTGATTGATCGAATAACTTTATTATCACATCCTAAATTTCATACCAAAAACATTATAGAATTAATCAAAACTTTACTCAACAATGCATATCCTTTAGAATTTTTGTTTTCTTCTATCAAAAATAGAATTAATAGTTTAAAACGTTATAATAATAATAGAAATAATATAGATAATGGTGGTATTAAAAAAATAAAAAATTACTTTATAGTTCCATATCACAAGATGTCTCAGAAAAATTAAAAAATATTATGAATAATTCAGAAAATACTATTGCTTACAAGCCGATTAATAACCTTAATAAAATCATTAAAACAGGAAAAGATATATTAAATAAGTTTGACAATACCAATGTAGTATATAAAATTAACTGTAAAGATTGTAATAAGACATATGTAGGACAAACGAAAAGAAGACTTAAAACTCGGTTAAAAGATGATTTGAAAAAATCTAGCAATAAGTCAGTGGTAAACAAACATCAATTAAATTACAAACATGACATGGATTGGGATAACGATGCAATTTTGGACATAGAACCATTATATTTTAAAAGATCCATTTCTGAAATGATTAATATTAAAAATCATAATTATTGTCTAAATTTGCAAAGTGACACGGAAAAATTACCAGAAAGGCTCTAGCAGGTTAAGAAGGGTCAATCGGCCCCCAAACGGATTATGACCAGCATGTCATTGCGTTTTTGCACAAAACCTCAAACTCTTATTATTAGAACCGAATACCATAAATGCAGCAGCAAACTACAAGTGACTATAAGCTACTGCAAGCTGCAAGTCCTGCAAGTTAGAACCAATGATGCAAACTCGTGTCTGCTTGTGGACAATAAAGAGTCTCTACTTGCAGGTACAGATCCTATAATAAGAGTTTGTGCAAAAATTCGCGAAGGCGCTGATCGTGTACTGCAAGCCGGCCGGAATTCGTATCTTTTGTTACGTATGGTTCGTATTGTGTCTGACACTTAACTTTAAAAAAACAATTATAAAAAGTTATTAGTTACTGATAAAATGTAACTAAATAAAGTTAAAAAGTTAGGAGGTTAAAATGTAACTAAGTTAAGTTAAAAATAATTAACTTTTTAACTTAACTTTTAATTTTTTAATTTAGCACTACCCAACCCTGACTAGAATACATCAGTAATAAGTATTTTCTACGAGTATCGGAGGACGACTGATGAATTTAAGGCAGAAAAAATATCGTACGACAATTTCATCCCATAACCGAATTTTTTTCTGAAAATTTTAGCCATATGCTTTTTTTCATATTGGAAATATTTTGAAATATTTAAAGGTTATAAATGCTTTTTTGCATTTTGAGTATTTTAAGAATGCCCCAAGGACATTTTGTAAATGTTTTAGAGTTTTAAGACTGCTTTAATGCTGAATAGTAATGTTAATCGAATTTTAGGGCTGTCTCAGAATTGTATTAGTGTGTTACGATTGCCTTAAGGGGGGAAACTAGTGTAACGCATGAAAAATCCGCCTATATTTCTGAAATTTTTTTTGGTTCAATAAAAGTATCAATCGAAAATCTGTAAAGTAGGTTTAATAATAATACAAAAAAAAGTACAAAATATAATTTTTTGAAGAAAATAGAACTAAAAATGGCGGCTGCGCAGCATATGTCCCAAGGCGCCTATTTTTGGAAGCTGGTCCATGGGCGAACATCTAACCTCTTTAATTTTTGACCTGGAACAAAAAATCAAAGTTTTTTAGTTTCTATATAACAGCAGCTATCGAGCAACGTAGGATTTTTTTGATATATTGATTTTTCGCGAAATGGTGCACGTTTGAAAAAAAAGTTAAAATTTTGAAGAAAAAAAACGTCATAAAATTGTTGATAAAAAAAAAAGTATGCGATATAGAAAAAAAATCCTACGTTGCTCGATAGACAAAGGTATTACGAATATACTGTAAAAATTTTAAATCGATCGGTAAATATTTGCTCGAGTTACGTGTTCGCCCATTTAAAAAAAAGTGGTTTCGAGAAAAACGCGTTTAAAGTTTTAAGTGCTGTTAAATCGTATAATATTCTTATATACCTCTAATCTGCGATGCCTGCACCATACAATTGGCCTTCCAAGTTCACGTCCTGTTCGTCTTTTTCCTTTCGAACCGCTTTCAAGTTCTAGACATTTCGGAAGGCAGTCCCTTCATTTCCGACTGCCGTTATACCTGATCCCGCACTCAAATTACAGCGCGCGGTCAGTACACAAAACACGCTCGGCGTATACCTGAGAGGCGTCAATTTGGACATTTAGGCACTTCTGCCGCATTCCATGTTTTAGTATGTTATTCTTAAGACCCTAAAGCACCTTTTAAGCGAAAAACTAAATTTTCGAAGATTTCAAAATTTTACACTAGTTTCCTCCCTTAAGGCGATATTATGGATGTTTTAGTGTTTTAAGACTTCCATAATATTGCATAATTGTTTTAATCAGAGCGATGAACTATCTTAGGGTTATCTTGCTATCTTACCTATGTTTGCAGGCTATCTTATGAGCCTTTTAGGGCTTTATGGCTACTTGATATATATTTTATGGCGATTTTTTGCCTTTTTAGGCGAGTTTTAATTTTTTTAGGCATGATGCCGGATTCGAAAAATTCTGAAAAAATTCAGGGTGAAAATAAGTTTAAAAATACATGTTTTTGAATTTTTGCGAGGTTGCCAATCATAAACTAACAAAAGGGGGTCACTTATAAATTTTCAGGAATTTTTTAAAAATTATGTTTAGGTTGGAACATCTCGCAAAAAATATTTTCAAATACCTTTTGATACGTTTTGTATGCTCAAATTTTTTAAATAAAATTGTATCTGATAGGTCTCGTGACATAAATAAAATATGAAAATACTTCATAAGGCAATATCTCCGAAAGCGGGTGGTGTACGGAATGAAAAATTTCTCCAAATTTTTTTTTCGGGTCAACGAACTTTTTGGTGACATGCTGGTCATAATCCGTTTGGGGGCCGATTGACCCTTCTTAACCTGCTAGAGCCTTTATTTTACTATCATAACAAACACACACCAAGACTTCCTCCTTCTTAGTTTTTATTTTTATTTTTGTCAAGTACATATACACATAAGGTTACGTATTAACTAAGATTCATGTCATTACATTGCGAACTTTATTTTTAAAATGTTCAAATTTTCACTGACGCTCCACTTAGAAATTGACTACTATTGTGCACGAAATATAGGTAAATTTAATTGTATTCATTTATAAGATTTGTATTACTTGCTGCAATTTGTTACTATAATATTGCGTTTAATTATACAGTCTGGTAACTATGTTTCGTCAAAAATTGTACAATTCTGACGAAAGTTTATCACGAGGACACAAGCTAATGTACTTTGGTTGCAAACGATAACTATGAAGAAAGAAACAAGAAGAATAAGATCGCATTGTTGTAGATGTAAGCGAATAATTGACTAATGTAATTTGTTTTTGTTCATTTTATATAATTACAAAGGCTATAGCGGGATAAGAAGGTCAAAACTGCCCTAGCCTGGATTATTATTTGGAATTGGCCATTTGATAGGGCATATTTAAAAACTCCTTCAGCCCAAATTTCAGCCCCCTAGGTGATAATGGGTTGCTCCTATTGTGAAAAACGTGTTTTTTAGAAAAAAATTTCTGCTGCTCCACTGTTTCCTCCAAAAAATCTGCAAAAATTCATGAACGTGAGTTTTTGGATAAGAAAACATCCTAATTTTTTTCAAATTTTTGTGATCAAAACTGTAGCTAGGAAAAATACTTGAACTTTTCAATGATTTTTTAGGTTATGATGGTCATATTTGGCCAAATTTTAAATAACATTCTCTGGTGTATTTTTTCACGTACTTCAGCATGCCGGTCTTGGAATTAGCATTTTCGGACCGGAACATTTTCAAAATTTGATAAAAAACGAATTTTTCGCATTTTTTCCATGTTATTGGCACATAACCTAAAAATTAAATAGTTCAATAGGTGATAGAAGACACAAAAATATTCTAGAAATTTTCTAAACAGTTTTTAGAATCTAGTATTATTTTGCTGTAGCTACAAAAGGTCTGGTTCAGCCAACTTTAGGTGCGGGGAAACTTCATATTATTCGCTGAACACGCTAACATGAATATTTTTTCAACTGCACTTCAATATAAAATATTACAAATTGATATGCAGATAGGCTGAGTACTATAACTAGGAAAAATATTTGATATTTTCAGTGATTTTTTAGGTTATGAAGATCATATTTGGTTAACTTCTAAATAACCTTTTTTGTGTATTTTTTCTACTACTTTAGAATGCTGGTATTAGAATTACCATTTTTGTATCAGAACATGCTCAGAATTTGAAATTTTTTGACATATTTTCCATATTATGAGCATGGTGGAAATATACAAGGTGAGTCGTTCCCGTGGATGCGCAGTAGCCTAAAAGTAGTGGGGAGCAGACAGCCAATCATAAATGACCCATTTGGCATAAATCCAATATGGCTGTGTTACTGGAATTTCATTTCTCGCAAGTGCTGAATTATATGAGTGATTGTTTATATAGAACTTCTTTCTAACATCTCCCCAAGGCGTCTAAGGTAGGTTTCCATTACAATGCCTTACTGATGAATCCAGTAATAGAAACTAGAGAGCCTATAATCAGAGTGGCGACATAAGGAAGATTACGCCATGTTTTAGCGAAATTCTGCGAGAGAGAAAGAGATATAGGCTGCGTTCCGTTTCACACATATGCGCGCATTTTATATAGGGAGCGTCACGTATACTATAGGGGAATAGCTAAAACATGGCGGACCAATCACAAGTGATACCCGTATGGCGCCACTCTGATTATAGGCTCTCTAATAGAAACCGGGACGAAACGCCAACTTGTGATATTCTTCGTAAACTTATTTTTCGCAGATTTTAAATTATCATTACTTTAACATTAAATTTTAATATATGTCTTTCAACATATTATTAAGATCTAATAAGATGCTATGGCATCGAAATTTGTTAGATTGTGTGTCAATTTAACAAAAAGTGATATTATCGTGGTAGTTATTTAGAGTTGCGTTGTAAGTCTGAAGAAAAATTTCGGCACGCGATTAGGAGACTACATACACAGTATATATTCACACAATAATAATAAAAAAAACACTAAACATCCTGTTCCAAGACTCGATTAGGCATTTTCACTTTCTATGATTTTAAATCTTACGAGTCTATTGATATCATCATTCAATATATATATCAATATGGCTGTGTTACTGGAGCATAGCGTATGTTATTACAACCATAATTGTGTAGAGAAAGAAGAAGAAAATTATTGTGTAAGTAATAAACGAATTATATGAAGGTTTTGTTCAGAATGTGTAATGTATATAATATAATATGCAATATATGCAAAAAATTACCTCCGCGCGATGACTGGATTTCATGCATTTCGCGTGGAAATTGTATCCTTCCCTCTAATGATTTCATGGAATCAGCAAAAATCATGGAAGCTGAATTTCAATTATATCACGGAAACTTTTTTTGTATGCAGGATAAAATTTTTGATCGATTAACCGCGAAAGTATGTCTGAAAATTAAGTACAAATTTCCGACGGAGGTGATCGCATGTTTGGTACGAACCAGATCATACATTAAATTGCGCAATATAAATATAAGTAGATGTATAAGGAGGATTCGAACTCGGGAGCAATGAGGGGGGGTGAGGTGCGCGGGGAAGGTACGCGGGGGGGGTGACGTCACCGGGGGAGCCAAGCCGCCGGGCCGCCGCCGCCGCCGCGCGGTCCCCTCGCCCAGGGGCCTTATCGCGCCATCCCCCCGCTGTCCCCCCTCGCCCTGGGGCCGCGGGATAATACAAAAGGCCGCCGGGCCGCCCCCCTCGGGATATTATTGCGGGCCGCCGATGCAGGCGACGACAGGTTCGCGTAGATAAAGAAATGTTACTTACGTGCATCGGGGGTACAGTGGTGACCCTTCCTCCCCCCGATTGGCCTATCGCCCATGCAGGTGGGCGAGGAGTCGGAGGAATTCCTCCACTTCACCCACCTGCATATGGTTGGCAGGGCCAACCGGGGGAACGTCCTCGGCGCCGTCGTCCACGTCGTCGTCGTCGTTGACGTCCTCGTCCACGACGACGACGTCATCGTCCGCGTCCTCGTCGTCGACGTGGACGACGCGCACCTCTTGCAGGAAGACAACGTCGTCGTCGCCCTCGTCAACGACGACGACGTCGTCGTCGTCCTCGGCACCGTCCTCGTCGTCCTCAGCGCCGTTCTCGTCGACGATAACGTTGTCCTCAGCGTCATCCTCATCAACGACGACGTCATCCTCGCCGTCGTTATCCTCCATAGGAGGAGGTGTTGGAGGTGGCGTCGGAGGCAACCATGGAGGGTTATCAAACTCTAAGGCTACCTCCATGGCGATATCGATGGCAATATCCATTGCCACCTCCATCACCTCCTCGTCTGTGAAAAACTGGCGTAAAAATTGTTCGCGAGGGGGCTGATGACGACTACGTCGTCGTCGTCGCCGCCGTCCTCAATGACGACTACCTCGTCGTAGTCGCCGGCGTCCTCAATGACATGCACGCACACGCAAACGGCGATCTTCCCGCGTTAACGGCTTTCGCCACGATTGCGGAAGAACTTTGGAAAATATAGCGCACGCAACTTGGCAATACCGGTTGATCAACTGGTATGTAGATCGACATTAGGTAACCATGGAGGGTTGTCCAAGTCCATGGCAACCTCCATGGCTACCTCCATGGCGATGTCTATGGCGATGTCCATCGCCACCTCCAACACCTCCTCGTCCGCAAGGAACGCGCGTACAAATTGTTCGCGGTTCCCCATTGTTTTTATCACTCGCGCACACGTACACGCACACACACAAACACACACGCACGCACGCACTATGTTAAAAAAAGTAAATTCATTATGTAGAGATTCGAAGGCAATTGTAGTATAACGGGATGGGAAAGAAAGGCTAGGAAGAAAAAAAAAAATTAGTTTATGCTGAATATATATATATTTTTTTATTCATAAATTTTTTAGTACAACGTAGTAAGTAATACATATTTTT